>NW_025728843.1:40000-45000 GCF_021461385.2 Schistocerca piceifrons | reverse complement strand
CCGCCCCCGCCCCCCCTACACCTTTCCTTACAACAACGTGTAACCTAACCTAACCTAACTATGTTGTACCTTAACCTAACCTATGTTGTACCTTAACCTAACCTATGTTGTACCTTAACCTAACCTATGTTGTGCCTTAACCTAACCTATGTTAGTGCCTTAACCTAACCTATGTTGTGCCTTAACCTAACCTATGTTGTGCCTTAACCTAACCTATGTTTGCCTTAACCTAACCTATGTTGTGCCTTAACCTAACCTATGTTGTGCCTTAACCTAACCTATGTTGTGCCTTAACCTAACCTATGTTGTGCCTTAACCTAACCCATGTTGTGCCTTAACCTAACCCATGTTGTGCCTTAACCTACCCATGTTGTGCCTTAACCTAACCCATGTTGTGCCTTAACCTAACCCATGTTGTGCCTTAACCTAACCCATGTTGTGCCTTAACCTAACCCATGTTGTGCCTTAACCTAACCCATGTTGTGCCTTAACCTAACCCATGTTGTGCCTTAACCTAACCCATGTTGTGCCTTAACCTAACCCATGGTTGTGCCTTAACCTAACCCATGTTGTGCCTTAACCTAACCCATGTTGTGCCTTAACCTAACCCATGTTGTGCCTTAACCTAACCCATGTTGTGCCTTAACCTAACCCATGTTGTGCCTTAACCTAACCCATGTTGTGCCTTAACCTAACCCATGTTGTGCCTTAACCTAACCCATGTTGTGCCTTAACCTAACCCATGTTGTGCCTTAACCTAACCCATGTTGTGCCTTAACCTAACCCATGTTGTGCCTTAACTAACCCATGTTGTGCCTTAACCTAACCCATGTTGTGCCTTAACCTAACCCATGTTGTGCCTTAACCTAACCCATGTTGTGCCTTTACCTAACCCATGTTGTGCCTTAACCTAACCCATGTTGTGCCTTAACCTAACCCATGTTGTGCCTAACCTAACCCATGTTGTGCCTTAACCTAACCCATGTTGTGCCTTAACCTAACCCATGTTGTGCCTTAACCTAACCCATGTTGTGCCTTAACCTAACCCATGTTGTGCCTTAACCTAACCCATGTTGTGCCTTAACCTAACCATGTTGTGCCTTAACCTAACCCATGTTGTGCCTTAACCTAACCATGTTGTGCCTTAACCTAACCCATGTTGTGCCTTAACCTAACCCATGTTGTGCCTTAACCTAACCCATGTCGTGCCTTAACCTAACCCATGTCGTGCCTTAACCTAACCCATGTCGTGCCTTAACCTAACCCACGTCGTGCCTTAACCTAACCCACGTTGTCGCCTAACGTAACCCACGTTGTCGCCTAAACCTGCTCTGTAATTGTTATACGACTCGTTCAATTAGTGTAGTGTTGCCCACCCGCAACCCTCGCAATATAGTTCGCTACTCGCACTCCCCGCTCCCCTGTGTATCGCTTCATGTTAAACACCTTGCAAGTCTTGCTCACTTTCCACATGCTCCTGCTGTACACTGTAATGTGGATGGCAGCAGGACGTACATGCCGCCCCTCCCCACGTCCCCACCTTGCCCCTGCCTTCGCAAGCTGGTTGGTGAGAACTTTGCATGTTCAATGCCCTCCGCATGCGACGTACTCAGGCTACGTTGTGGTGCGGCCTGTGTCAACTGTCCGCTAATGTCGTACGCGTAAACCACAATCTGTACTGCACATTCGTCCTTATGTACTGAATGATACATCGTGGCACATGTGTGACCGTACAACGACTGCGCCCAAAACGGCGGACCATACAGTGCAAATATTGTGCACGCAGCTACGTGTCGTCTCCCTATGAGAGCTGGATTGCAGTGTGGTACGCCATAGAGACGTGTGGGAGGAACGGACGCCGTGGATGGCGATCAGCATGAGCTGTCTGTTGATGTATTCGGACCTTAGTCGTCTCTCCTCACACACCGTGATGGCATGGTGCACCGCGTTCCATATCTGCGACATGCTACAGGAGGCCGGTTGACAGTCGTTCGAGCAATGGACATCGCATACGTACGGGGGCCACCTTCCACGTATTGTCTAGGCGTGCACATTTTGTTGCGTGTATGTGGGCAGACGTAGTGTGGCGTGACACCTGACACAGGCATGCAATAATCGTGGAAGTTGCAAATGGCGATGGACGCCTGCGTTTTCTGGTGAAGTTACGCAAATGAACAAATGGTAACCTGTTGTGGTGCGGTTGTTCTCGCTAGGGTGAATCGGTGATGGCGACGATAGGTTGAGGTACTAACCGGTTGTTCCAGCGATACCCACCATGCCGACGAAACTGAACGGCATCTGGGTGTGAAGCGATACGCGGCGGTGGCTGGGTGGGACCGTCCCCGGCCGGTGAGGGGGCGCCTCCCGGCGTGCTGGCCGCGCGGTGCGTGGGCGCACGCGCTACAGCCGGCTGGTGGGGGCGGCCAGTGGCAGGCGCGCCGGCCGACGGACGCGGCAGGCGTCGCAGCTGCGCGCCGGCGCACCCTGCGCGCGGCGCCGTGCGGCCAAAGTAGGTCCTCGCGGGCCCGGTGCGAAGCGCGGTGGACATCTTCAGTGTGCTGGTCCGATTGAGGACTGTGTGCGTTGAGGATGCGCTGCCGCCCGGCGCTCGGCGCCGCGACGCCGTCTGCTGCTCGGTCGCCCCAGCGGTTCTCCGCTGGTGGTTTGTATCGCAGCTGTGCGGATGTGTTGGCGCGTGCGCTGTGCTGGGAGAGTTCGCTTCGGCACCCAAGTGGGGCTTTTGTCCTTCTGTGGCGCTGGCGTTGGAGCTGCCGGTCACCGTAGGTGGCGCGTGTTGTCTCCCGCCGGCAATGCCACGACAGCACGCTCCCGGGCCTCTGTCGGCAGCGGCAAGCTCAGTTGGGAGCACGGGTGGTCGCACCGAAAGCGTCTACTCGCCTAACTCCGGGCGATTGCGCCTCTCTCGAACCCGACCAAGTACTTGGGACGGCGCTGCGCGCCGCCGGGACCTGAGAGGGTTTCGAGGTGTATTGTGCAGGGAGCTCAGCCTCCTCCTGTTTGCAGAATGATTGAGCGGACGCTTGCGTGTTCGCGCGGGCCCCCGGGACACACTCCCGGGCGGCCGGCTGCTCAGCTCTAGTTGACGCAGCTCCCTGGTTGATCCTGCCAGTAGTCATATGCTTGTCTCAAGATTAAGCCATGCATGTCTCAGTACAAGCCGCATTAAGGTGAAACGCGAATGGCTCATTAAATCAGTTATGGTTCCTTAGATCGTACCCACGTTACTTGGATAACTGTGGTAATTCTAGAGCTAATACATGCAAACAGAGTCCCGACCAGAGATGGAAGGGACGCTTTTATTAGATCAAGACCAATCGGTCGGCTCGTCGGTCCGTTTGCCTTGGTGACTCTGAATAACTTTGGGCTGATCGCACGGTCCTCGTACCGGCGACGCATCTTTCAAATGTCTGCCTTATCAACTGTCGATGGTAGGTTCTGCGCCTACCATGGTTGTAACGGGTAACGGGGAATCAGGTTCGATTCCGGAGAGGGAGCCTGAGAAACGGCTACCACATCCAAGGAAGGCAGCAGGCGCGCAAATTACCCACTCCCGGCACGGGGAGGTAGTGACGAAAATAACGATACGGGACTCATCCGAAGGCCCCGTAATCGGAATGAGTACACTTTAATCCTTTAACGAGTATCTATTGGAGGCAAGTCTGGTGCCAGCAGCCGCGGTAATTCCAGCTCCAATAGCGTATATTAAAGTTGTTGCGGTTAAAAAGCTAGTAGTTGGATTTGTGTCCCACGCTGTGGTTCACCGCCCGTCGGTGTTTAACTGGCATGTATCGTGGGACGTCCTGCCGGTGGGGCGAGCCGAAGGCGTGCGACCGCCCCGTGCGTGCTCGTGCGTCCCGAGCGGACCCCGTTGAAATCCTACCAGGGTGCTCTTTATTGAGTGGTCTCGGTGGGCCGGCACGTTTACTTTGAACAAATTAGAGTGCTTAAAGCAGGCAAGCCCGCCTGAATACTGTGTGCATGGAATAATGGAATAGGACCTCGGTTCTATTTTGTTGGTTTTCGGAACCCGAGGTAATGATTAATAGGGACAGGCGGGGGCATTCGTATTGCGACGTTAGAGGTGAAATTCTTGGATCGTCGCAAGACGAACAGAAGCGAAAGCATTTGCCAAGTATGTTTTCATTAATCAAGAACGAAAGTTAGAGGTTCGAAGGCGATCAGATACCGCCCTAGTTCTAACCATAAACGATGCCAGCCAGCGATCCGCCGCAGTTCCTCCGATGACTCGGCGGGCAGCCTCCGGGAAACCAAAGCTTTTGGGTTCCGGGGGAAGTATGGTTGCAAAGCTGAAACTTTAAAGGAATTGACGGAAGGGCACCACCAGGAGTGGAGCCTGCGGCTTAATTTGACTCAACACGGGAAACCTCACCAGGCCCGGACACCGGAAGGATTGACAGATTGATAGCTCTTTCTTGATTCGGTGGGTGGTGGTGCATGGCCGTTCTTAGTTGGTGGGAGCGATTTGTCTGGTTAATTCCGATAACGAACGAGACTCTAGCCTGCTAAACTAGGTCGCGTGACATCCTTCGTGCTGTCAGCGATTACTTTTCTTCTTAGAGGGACAGGCGGCTTCTAGCCGCACGAGATTGAGCAATAACAGGTCCTGTGATGCCCTAGATGTTCTGGGCCGCACGCGCGCTACACTGAAGGAATCAGCGTGTCTTCCTAGGCCGAAGGTCGGGGTAACCCGCTGAACCTCCTTCGTGCTAGGGATTGGGGCTTGCAATTGTTCCCCATGAACGAGGAATTCCCAGTAAGCGCGAGTCATAAGCTCGCGTTGATTACGTCCCTGCCCTTTGTACACACCGCCCGTCGCTACTACCGATTGAATGATTTAGTGAGGTCTTCGGACTGGTACGCGGCATTGACTCTGTCGTTGCCGATGCTACCGGAAAGATACCAAACTTGATCATTTAGAGGAAGTAAAAGTCGTAACAAGGTTTCCGTAGGTGAACCTG
>NW_025728843.1:27500-35000 GCF_021461385.2 Schistocerca piceifrons | reverse complement strand
CGCATCTCTGGGCGTATCGGTCTGGGCGGGCGCGCCGCACCAGGGCGCTGCAGTGGGTGCGGCGGCCTGGGGCGTATCGGTTGGCGTGGGCGCTGCGATGGGTGCCGCCGCCGTGCGCGCGGGGAGGCGGCGCCGGCCGGCCGGGCGCCGTGTGTACCGCCGCGCTATAGCGTATCGCTTTGGCGGCCGCCGCCGGGTGCCGCGGTGGGTGCCGGACGGTCGATGCCGGCCCACCGGCCGGGGCGTCGCGCGGAGGCGGCGGCGTCGGGCGGGTGCTGTGCGGCGGTCGCGGTGCCCGGCGGGGTCTGGTACGTTGTCGCCGTCCCCCCCGCCTCCGTCCGGTGAACGCCAATCCCCCTAACCGATGGATGTGAAATAAAATATAATAACACATGATGCTCCGCAAGAAAATAGACTTGGGATAGGGTGTGTCGTTGGCAAGTCCCCGGGGCGGTTAGTGTGTGTGGTGATAAGTCTGTAGGGGGGGGGGGCGAGGTATTAGGAAATAGATAGATAGATAGTGGTGCCGTGGGTGTCGACAGTAGACATAGCACACTGCCACCTACAGGGATCCGACGGAACTACGCCACCCATGCCGGCAAAACAGTATCGCCATCTATGAAAATAGGGCGAAAGCACATGCAATACCGCCATCTATGCGCATCTGACAACACTACGTCCGCACCACAAAACATACCGCCATCTGTAGGTCTCCCGCAACATGACCTCCTGCAACGACGCCACCGCCATCTATGAGACGCCAAGCCGACTAAGACAGCGATGGCGCCACAGTGCCCGCCTTTCGACGCCACCCACAAAGCCTGCAGCCTCTGTCGACATAGCACCCATTCTCCAGTGGCTCTGCCGCACGAAGCCGTGGACCGGCAATGACTCCACCCGCACCCGTTCGTGGACCACCCCAACCGCCAAACGCGCACCTCCAGCGGATGAACGGCGGACGTTTCCCGCACTCGTAAAGTGCAATCCACCCCTATAACTTGCGTTTCATGAAGAGTTATTTCCAATATGGCGACATTCCCGCTGTCCCTATACATGAGCCGCGACCTGTACCACTTACGAGCGAGAGACGCGATCGCGTTGCTCACTGTACGGCGTCCGATACCGAGCCATCAGCATGTCGGTCCCCATGCGCGTTGCACTTCGCACTCGCACTCGCAAAAAACGTGGGGCAAATATATTAACGCGGAAGAGTTATAACAGACCGAGCCCCACTGCATGGGGGGAGTCTTTGTCACTAATGTACACAGATAGAACATTGTGGACTGGAACCAGATTACCCGTACACACGGCGCTGATTAGTAATCAATGCAGAGCCATCAAACTACAGAAAATATATACAACTGTCCGTATACATGCTGAAAGAGTCTGCCCACAATGGGAACCACACGTCAGCCAGACACTCTGATCACGCACCACTCTCTGCTTCTAACAGGCGCACATACAATATGTAAGCACCAGCATGGAACAACATCCAGTGCATCCTCTCCGCCACATTACACAATCCACACTATCACAACCAGACCAGGAGGTCCATGCGGAAAATAGAATATCCCACCCTTTCGACATCCACCATTGCGCAGATAAGGCACCAACACCCACACATGTCCTATACAACGGTGCACCCAACATCACAATAGTACCTCCTGTCACAGCGCACAAACAATGACATGAGTCAAAGACACAGGTCTGACACAAGCATAGAATTGGAGCGCCGCCTCTAATAAGCCAAAGGTGCATCCTGACGTGACAAATCTCATCATGTCACAAGCATTCACTTACTATAATCACTATCAACGAACCTGCCGCCCCGCCCCCCCCCCCCCCCCACACCTTTCCTTACAACAACGTGTAACCTAACCTAACCCATGTTGTACCTTAACCTAACCCATGTTGTACCTTAACCTAACCCATGTTGTGCCTTAACCTAACCCATGTTGTGCCTTAACCTAACCCATGTTGTCCCCTAACCTAACCCAAGTTGTCCCCTAACCTAACCCATGTTGTCCCTTAACCTAACCCATGTTGTGCCTTAACCTAACCCATGTTGTGCCTTAACCTAACCCATGTTGTCCCCTAACCTAACCCATGTTGTCCCCTAACCTAACCCATGTTGTGCCTTAACCTAACCCATGTTGTCCCCTAACCTAACCCATGTTGTGCCTTAACCTAACCCATGTTGTCCCCTAACCTAACCCATGTTGTCCCCTAACCTAACCCATGTTGTCCCCTAACCTAACCCATGTTGTGCCTTAACCTAACCCATGTTGTGCCTTAACCTAACCCATGTTGTCCCCTAACCTAACCCAAGTTGTCCCCTAACCTAACCCATGTTGTCCCCTAACCTAACCCATGTTGTGCCTTAACCTAACCCATGTTGTGCCTTAACCTAACCCATGTTGTGCCTTAACCTAACCCATGTTGTCCCCTAACCTAACCCATGTTGTCCCCTAACCTAACCCATGTTGTGCCTTAACCTAACCCATGTTGTCCCCTAACCTAACCCATGTTGTGCCTTAACCTAACCCATGTTGTCCCCTAACCTAACCCATGTTGTCCCCTAACCTAACCCATGTTGTCCCCTAACCTAACCCATGTTGTGCCTTAACCTAACCCATGTTGTGCCTTAACCTAACCCATGTTGGTCCCCTAACCTAACCCATGTTGGTCCCCTAACCTAACCCATGTTGTCCCCTAACCTAACCCATGTTGTCCCCTAACCTAACCCATGTTGTCCCCTAACCTAACCCATGTTGTCCCCTAACCTAACCCATGTTGTCCCCTAACCTAACCCATGTTGTCCCCTAACCTAACCCATGTTGTCCCCTAACCTAACCCATGTTGTCCCCTAACCTAACCCATGTTGTGCCCTAACCTAACCCATGTTGTGCCCTAACCTAACCCATGTTGTGCCCTAACCTAACCCATGTTGTGCCTTAACCTAACCCATGTTGTCCCCTAACCTAACCCATGTTGTCCCCTAACCTAACCCATGTTGTCCCCTAACCTAACCCATGTTGTCCCCTAACCTAACCCATGTTGTCCCCTAACCTAACCCATGTTGTGCCTTAACCTAACCCATGTTGTCCCCTAACCTAACCCATGTTGTCCCCTAACCTAACCCATGTTGTCCCCTAACCTAACCCATGTTGTCCCCTAACCTAACCCATGTTGTCCCCTAACCTAACCCATGTTGTCCCCTAACCTAACCCATGTTGTCCCCTAACCTAACCCATGTTGTCCCCTAACCTAACCCATGTTGTGCCCTAACCTAACCCATGTTGTCCCTAACCTAACCCATGTTGTGCCTTAACCTAACCCATGTTGTGCCTTAACCTAACCCATGTTGTCCCCTAACCTAACCCATGTTGTCCCCTAACCTAACCCATGTTGTGCCTTAACCTAACCCATGTTGTGCCGTAACCTAACCCATGTTGTGCCTTAACCTAACCCATGTTGTGCCTTAACCTAACCCATGTTGTGCCTTAACCTAACCCATGTTGTGCCTTAACCTAACCCATGTTGTGCCTTAACCTAACCCACGTTGTCCCCTAACGTAACCCACGTTGTCCCCTAACGTAACCCACGTTGTCCCCTAACGTAACCCACGTTGTCCCCTAACGTAACCCACGTTGTCCCCTAACGTAACCCACGTTGTCCCCTAACGTAACCCACGTTGTCCCCTAACGTAACCCACGTTGTCGCCTATCGTAACCCACGTTGTCGCCTAAACCTGCTCTGTAATTGTTATACGACTCGTTCAATTAGTGTAGTGTTGCCCACCCGCAACCCTCGCAATATAGTTCGCTACTCGCACTGCCCGCTCCCCTGTGTATCGCTTCATGTTAAACACCTTGCAAGTCTTGCTGACTTTCCACATGCTCCTGCTGTACACTGTAATGTGGATGGCAGCAGGGCGTACATGCCGCCCCCCCCCCCCCCCACCTCTCCCCACGTCCCCACCTTGCCCCCTGCCTTCGCAAGGTGGTTGGTGACAAGTTTGCATGTTCAATGCCCTTCGCATGCGACGTACGCAGGCTACGTTGTGGTGCGGCCTGTGTCAACTGTCCGCTGATGTCGTACGCGTGAACCACAATCTGTACTGCACATTCGTCCTTATGTACTGAATGATACATCGTGGCACATGTGTGACCGTACAACGACTGCGCCCAAAAACGGCGGACCATACAGTGCAAATATTGTGCACGCAGCTACGTGTCGTCTCCCTATGAGAGCTGGATTGCAGTGTGGTACGCCATAGAGACGTGTGGGAGGAACGGACGCCGTGGATGGCGATCAGCATGAGCTGTCTGTTGATGTATTCGGACCTAGTCGTCTCTCCTCACACACCGTGATGGCATGGTGCAGCGCGTTCCATATCTGCGACATGCTACAGAAGCCGGTTGACAGTCGTTCGAGCAATGGACATCGCATACGTACGGGGGCCACCTTCCACGTATTGTCTAGGCGTGCACATTTTGTTGCGTGTATGTGGGCAGACGTAGTGTGGCGTGACACCTGACACAGGCATGCAATAATGGTTGAAGTTGCAAATGGCGATGGACGCCTACGTTTTCTGGTGAAGTTACGCAAATGAAGAAATGGTAACCCGTTGTGGTGCGGTTGTTCTCGCTAGGGGTGAATCGGTGATGGCGACGATAGGTTGAGGTACTAACCGGTTGTTCCAGCGATACCCACCATGCCGACGAAACTGAACGGCATCTGGGTGTGAAGCGATACGCGGCGGTGGCTGGGTGGGACCGTCCCCGGCCGGTGAGGGGGCGCCTCCCGGCGTGCTGGCCGCGCGGTGCGTGGGCGCACGCGCTACAGCCGGCTGGTGGGGGCGGCCAGTGGCAGGCGCGCCGGCCGACGGACGCGGCAGGCGTCGCAGCTGCGCGCCGGCGCACCCTGCGCGCGGCGCCGTGCGGCCAAAAGTAGGTCCTCGCGGGCCCGGTGCGAAGCGCGGTGGACATCTGCAGTGTGCTGGTCCGATTGAGGACTGTGTGCGTTGAGGATGCGCCGCCGCCCGGCGCTCGGCGCCGCGACGCCGTCTGCTGCTCGGTCGCCCCAGCGGTTCTCGCTGGTGGTTTGTATCGCAGCTGTGCGGATGTGTTGGCGTGTGCGCTGTGCTGGGAGAGTTCGCTTCGGCACCCAAGTGGGGCTTTTGTCCTTCTGTGGCGCTGGCGTTGGAGCTGCCGGTCACCGTAGGTGGCGCGTGTTGTCTCCCGCCGGCAATGCCACGACAGCACGCTCCCGGGCCTCTGTCGGCAGCGGCAAGCTCAGTTGGGAGCACGGGTGGTCGCACCGAAAGCGTCTACTCGCCTAACTCCGGGCGATTGCGCCTCTCTCGAACCCGACCAAGTACTTGGGACGGCGCTGCGCGCCGCCGGGACCTGAGAGGGTTTCGAGGTGTATTGTGCAGGGGAGCTCAGCCTCCTCCTGTTTGCAGAATGATTGAGCGGACGCTTGCGTGTTCGCGCGGGCCCCCGGGACACACTCCCGGGCGGCCGGCTGCTCAGCTCTAGTTGACGCAGCTCCCTGGTTGATCCTGCCAGTAGTCATATGCTTGTCTCAAAGATTAAGCCATGCATGTCTCAGTACAAGCCGCATTAAGGTGAAACCGCGAATGGCTCATTAAATCAGTTATGGTTCCTTAGATCGTACCCACGTTACTTGGATAACTGTGGTAATTCTAGAGCTAATACATGCAAACAGAGTCCCGACCAGAGATGGAAGGGACGCTTTTATTAGATCAAAACCAATCGGTCGGCTCGTCCGGTCCGTTTGCCTTGGTGACTCTGAATAACTTTGGGCTGATCGCACGGTCCTCGTACCGGCGACGCATCTTTCAAATGTCTGCCTTATCAACTGTCGATGGTAGGTTCTGCGCCTACCATGGTTGTAACGGGTAACGGGGAATCAGGGTTCGATTCCGGAGAGGGAGCCTGAGAAACGGCTACCACATCCAAGGAAGGCAGCAGGCGCGCAAATTACCCACTCCCGGCACGGGGAGGTAGTGACGAAAAATAACGATACGGGACTCATCCGAGGCCCCGTAATCGGAATGAGTACACTTTAAATCCTTTAACGAGTATCTATTGGAGGGCAAGTCTGGTGCCAGCAGCCGCGGTAATTCCAGCTCCAATAGCGTATATTAAAGTTGTTGCGGTTAAAAAAGCTCGTAGTTGGATTTGTGTCCCACGCTGTTGGTTCACCGCCCGTCGGTGTTTAACTGGCATGTATCGTGGGACGTCCTGCCGGTGGGGCGAGCCGAAGGCGTGCGACCGCCCCGTGCGTGCTCGTGCGTCCCGAGGCGGACCCCGTTGAAATCCTACCAGGGTGCTCTTTATTGAGTGTCTCGGTGGGCCGGCACGTTTACTTTGAACAAATTAGAGTGCTTAAAGCAGGCAAGCCCGCCTGAATACTGTGTGCATGGAATAATGGAATAGGACCTCGGTTCTATTTTGTTGGTTTTCGGAACCCGAGGTAATGATTAATAGGGACAGGCGGGGGCATTCGTATTGCGACGTTAGAGGTGAAATTCTTGATCGTCGCAAGACGAACAGAAGCGAAAGCATTTGCCAAGTATGTTTTCATTAATCAAGAACGAAAGTTAGAGGTTCGAAGGCGATCAGATACCGCCCTAGTTCTAACCATAAACGATGCCAGCCAGCGATCCGCCGCAGTTCCTCCGATGACTCGGCGGGCAGCCTCCGGGAAACCAAAGCTTTTGGGTTCCGGGGGAAGTATGGTTGCAAAGCTGAAACTTAAAGGAATTGACGGAAGGGCACCACCAGGAGTGGAGCCTGCGGCTTAATTTGACTCAACACGGGAAACCTCACCAGGCCCGGACACCGGAAGGATTGACAGATTGATAGCTCTTTCTTGATTCGGTGGGTGGTGGTGCATGGCCGTTCTTAGTTGGTGGAGCGATTTGTCTGGTTAATTCCGATAACGAACGAGACTCTAGCCTGCTAACTAGTCGCGTGACATCCTTCGTGCTGTCAGCGATTACTTTTCTTCTTAGAGGGACAGGCGGCTTCTAGCCGCACGAGATTGAGCAATAACAGGTCTGTGATGCCCTTAGATGTTCTGGGCCGCACGCGCGCTACACTGAAGGAATCAGCGTGTCTTCCTAGGCCGAAAGGTCGGGGTAACCCGCTGAACCTCCTTCGTGCTAGGGATTGGGGCTTGCAATTGTTCCCCATGAACGAGGAATTCCAGTAAGCGCGAGTCATAAGCTCGCGTTGATTACGTCCCTGCCCTTTGTACACACCGCCCGTCGCTACTACCGATTGAATGATTTAGTGAGGTCTTCGGACTGGTACGCGGCATTGACTCTGTCGTTGCCGATGCTACCGGAAAGATGACCAAACTTGATCATTTAGAGGAAGTAAAAGTCGTAACAAGGTTTCCGTAGGTGAACCTGCGGAAGGATCATTACCGACTAGACTGCATGTCTTTCGATGTGCGTGTCGTGTC
>NW_025728843.1:15000-20000 GCF_021461385.2 Schistocerca piceifrons | reverse complement strand
AACCCATGTTGTCCCCTAACCTAACCCATGTTGTCCCCTAACCTAACCCATGTTGTCCCCTAACCTAACCCATGTTGTGCCTTAACCTAACCCATGTTGTGCCTTAACCTAACCCATGTTGTCCCCTAACCTAACCCATGTTGTCCCCTAACCTAACCCATGTTGTCCCCTAACCTAACCCATGTTGTCCCCTAACCTAACCCATGTTGTCCCCTAACCTAACCCATGTTGTCCCCTAACCTAACCCATGTTGTCCCCTAACCTAACCCATGTTGTCCCCTAACCTAACCCATGTTGTCCCCTAACCTAACCCATGTTGTCCCCTAACCTAACCCATGTTGTGCCCTAACCTAACCCATGTTGTGCCCTAACCTAACCCATGTTGTGCCCTAACCTAACCCATGTTGTGCCTTAACCTAACCCATGTTGTCCCCTAACCTAACCCATGTTGTCCCCTAACCTAACCCATGTTGTCCCCTAACCTAACCCATGTTGTCCCCTAACCTAACCCATGTTGTCCCCTAACCTAACCCATGTTGTGCCTTAACCTAACCCATGTTGTCCCCTAACCTAACCCATGTTGTCCCCTAACCTAACCCATGTTGTCCCCTAACCTAACCCATGTTGTCCCCTAACCTAACCCATGTTGTCCCCTAACCTAACCCATGTTGTCCCCTAACCTAACCCATGTTGTCCCCTAACCTAACCCATGTTGTCCCCTAACCTAACCCATGTTGTGCCCTAACCTAACCCATGTTGTCCCCTAACCTAACCCATGTTGTGCCTTAACCTAACCCATGTTGTGCCTTAACCTAACCCATGTTGTCCCCTAACCTAACCCATGTTGTCCCCTAACCTAACCCATGTTGTGCCTTAACCTAACCCATGTTGTGCCGTAACCTAACCCATGTTGTGCCTTAACCTAACCCATGTTGTGCCTTAACCTAACCCATGTTGTGCCTTAACCTAACCCATGTTGTGCCTTAACCTAACCCATGTTGTGCCTTAACCTAACCCACGTTGTCCCCTAACGTAACCCACGTTGTCCCCTAACGTAACCCACGTTGTCCCCTAACGTAACCCACGTTGTCCCCTAACGTAACCCACGTTGTCCCCTAACGTAACCCACGTTGTCCCCTAACGTAACCCACGTTGTCCCCTAACGTAACCCACGTTGTCGCCTATCGTAACCCACGTTGTCGCCTAAACCTGCTCTGTAATTGTTATACGACTCGTTCAATTAGTGTAGTGTTGCCCACCCGCAACCCTCGCAATATAGTTCGCTACTCGCACTGCCCGCTCCCCTGTGTATCGCTTCATGTTAAACACCTTGCAAGTCTTGCTGACTTTCCACATGCTCCTGCTGTACACTGTAATGTGGATGGCAGCAGGGCGTACATGCCGCCCCCCCCCCCCCCCACCTCTCCCCACGTCCCCACCTTGCCCCCTGCCTTCGCAAGGTGGTTGGTGACAAGTTTGCATGTTCAATGCCCTTCGCATGCGACGTACGCAGGCTACGTTGTGGTGCGGCCTGTGTCAACTGTCCGCTGATGTCGTACGCGTGAACCACAATCTGTACTGCACATTCGTCCTTATGTACTGAATGATACATCGTGGCACATGTGTGACCGTACAACGACTGCGCCCAAAAACGGCGGACCATACAGTGCAAATATTGTGCACGCAGCTACGTGTCGTCTCCCTATGAGAGCTGGATTGCAGTGTGGTACGCCATAGAGACGTGTGGGAGGAACGGACGCCGTGGATGGCGATCAGCATGAGCTGTCTGTTGATGTATTCGGACCTAGTCGTCTCTCCTCACACACCGTGATGGCATGGTGCAGCGCGTTCCATATCTGCGACATGCTACAGAAGCCGGTTGACAGTCGTTCGAGCAATGGACATCGCATACGTACGGGGGCCACCTTCCACGTATTGTCTAGGCGTGCACATTTTGTTGCGTGTATGTGGGCAGACGTAGTGTGGCGTGACACCTGACACAGGCATGCAATAATGGTTGAAGTTGCAAATGGCGATGGACGCCTACGTTTTCTGGTGAAGTTACGCAAATGAAGAAATGGTAACCCGTTGTGGTGCGGTTGTTCTCGCTAGGGGTGAATCGGTGATGGCGACGATAGGTTGAGGTACTAACCGGTTGTTCCAGCGATACCCACCATGCCGACGAAACTGAACGGCATCTGGGTGTGAAGCGATACGCGGCGGTGGCTGGGTGGGACCGTCCCCGGCCGGTGAGGGGGCGCCTCCCGGCGTGCTGGCCGCGCGGTGCGTGGGCGCACGCGCTACAGCCGGCTGGTGGGGGCGGCCAGTGGCAGGCGCGCCGGCCGACGGACGCGGCAGGCGTCGCAGCTGCGCGCCGGCGCACCCTGCGCGCGGCGCCGTGCGGCCAAAGTAGGTCCTCGCGGGCCCGGTGCGAAGCGCGGTGGACATCTGCAGTGTGCTGGTCCGATTGAGGACTGTGTGCGTTGAGGATGCGCCGCCGCCCGGCGCTCGGCGCCGCGACGCCGTCTGCTGCTCGGTCGCCCCAGCGGTTCTCGCTGGTGGTTTGTATCGCAGCTGTGCGGATGTGTTGGCGTGTGCGCTGTGCTGGGAGAGTTCGCTTCGGCACCCAAGTGGGGCTTTTGTCCTTCTGTGGCGCTGGCGTTGGAGCTGCCGGTCACCGTAGGTGGCGCGTGTTGTCTCCCGCCGGCAATGCCACGACAGCACGCTCCCGGGCCTCTGTCGGCAGCGGCAAGCTCAGTTGGGAGCACGGGTGGTCGCACCGAAAGCGTCTACTCGCCTAACTCCGGGCGATTGCGCCTCTCTCGAACCCGACCAAGTACTTGGGACGGCGCTGCGCGCCGCCGGGACCTGAGAGGGTTTCGAGGTGTATTGTGCAGGGGAGCTCAGCCTCCTCCTGTTTGCAGAATGATTGAGCGGACGCTTGCGTGTTCGCGCGGGCCCCCGGGACACACTCCCGGGCGGCCGGCTGCTCAGCTCTAGTTGACGCAGCTCCCTGGTTGATCCTGCCAGTAGTCATATGCTTGTCTCAAAGATTAAGCCATGCATGTCTCAGTACAAGCCGCATTAAGGTGAAACCGCGAATGGCTCATTAAATCAGTTATGGTTCCTTAGATCGTACCCACGTTACTTGGATAACTGTGGTAATTCTAGAGCTAATACATGCAAACAGAGTCCCGACCAGAGATGGAAGGGACGCTTTTATTAGATCAAAACCAATCGGTCGGCTCGTCCGGTCCGTTTGCCTTGGTGACTCTGAATAACTTTGGGCTGATCGCACGGTCCTCGTACCGGCGACGCATCTTTCAAATGTCTGCCTTATCAACTGTCGATGGTAGGTTCTGCGCCTACCATGGTTGTAACGGGTAACGGGGAATCAGGGTTCGATTCCGGAGAGGGAGCCTGAGAAACGGCTACCACATCCAAGGAAGGCAGCAGGCGCGCAAATTACCCACTCCCGGCACGGGGAGGTAGTGACGAAAAATAACGATACGGGACTCATCCGAGGCCCCGTAATCGGAATGAGTACACTTTAAATCCTTTAACGAGTATCTATTGGAGGGCAAGTCTGGTGCCAGCAGCCGCGGTAATTCCAGCTCCAATAGCGTATATTAAAGTTGTTGCGGTTAAAAAGCTCGTAGTTGGATTTGTGTCCCACGCTGTTGGTTCACCGCCCGTCGGTGTTTAACTGGCATGTATCGTGGGACGTCCTGCCGGTGGGGCGAGCCGAAGGCGTGCGACCGCCCCGTGCGTGCTCGTGCGTCCCGAGGCGGACCCCGTTGAAATCCTACCAGGGTGCTCTTTATTGAGTGTCTCGGTGGGCCGGCACGTTTACTTTGAACAAATTAGAGTGCTTAAAGCAGGCAAGCCCGCCTGAATACTGTGTGCATGGAATAATGGAATAGGACCTCGGTTCTATTTTGTTGGTTTTCGGAACCCGAGGTAATGATTAATAGGGACAGGCGGGGGCATTCGTATTGCGACGTTAGAGGTGAAATTCTTGGATCGTCGCAAGACGAACAGAAGCGAAAGCATTTGCCAAGTATGTTTTCATTAATCAAGAACGAAAGTTAGAGGTTCGAAGGCGATCAGATACCGCCCTAGTTCTAACCATAAACGATGCCAGCCAGCGATCCGCCGCAGTTCCTCCGATGACTCGGCGGGCAGCCTCCGGGAAACCAAAGCTTTTGGGTTCCGGGGGAAGTATGGTTGCAAAGCTGAAACTTAAAGGAATTGACGGAAGGGCACCACCAGGAGTGGAGCCTGCGGCTTAATTTGACTCAACACGGGAAACCTCACCAGGCCCGGACACCGGAAGGATTGACAGATTGATAGCTCTTTCTTGATTCGGTGGGTGGTGGTGCATGGCCGTTCTTAGTTGGTGGAGCGATTTGTCTGGTTAATTCCGATAACGAACGAGACTCTAGCCTGCTAACTAGTCGCGTGACATCCTTCGTGCTGTCAGCGATTACTTTTCTTCTTAGAGGGACAGGCGGCTTCTAGCCGCACGAGATTGAGCAATAACAGGTCTGTGATGCCCTTAGATGTTCTGGGCCGCACGCGCGCTACACTGAAGGAATCAGCGTGTCTTCCTAGGCCGAAAGGTCGGGGTAACCCGCTGAACCTCCTTCGTGCTAGGGATTGGGGCTTGCAATTGTTCCCCATGAACGAGGAATTCCCAGTAAGCGCGAGTCATAAGCTCGCGTTGATTACGTCCCTGCCCTTTGTACACACCGCCCGTCGCTACTACCGATTGAATGATTTAGTGAGGTCTTCGGACTGGTACGCGGCATTGACTCTGTCGTTGCCGATGCTACCGGAAAGATGACCAAACTTGATCATTTAGAGGAAGTAAAAGTCGTAACAAGGTTTCCGTAGGTGAACCTGCGGAAGGATCATTACCGACTAGACTGCATGTCTTTCGATGTGCGTGTCGTGTCGCGCAACACGCTACCTGTACGGCTCGCAGTAGCCGTGCGCCG
>NW_025728843.1:5000-7500 GCF_021461385.2 Schistocerca piceifrons | reverse complement strand
CTAACCCATGTTGTCCCCTAACCTAACCCATGTTGTGCCTTAACCTAACCCATGTTGTGCCTTAACCTAACCCATGTTGTCCCCTAACCTAACCCATGTTGTCCCCTAACCTAACCCATGTTGTCCCCTAACCTAACCCATGTTGTCCCCTAACCTAACCCATGTTGTCCCCTAACCTAACCCATGTTGTCCCCTAACCTAACCCATGTTGTCCCCTAACCTAACCCATGTTGTCCCCTAACCTAACCCATGTTGTCCCCTAACCTAACCCATGTTGTCCCCTAACCTAACCCATGTTGTGCCCTAACCTAACCCATGTTGTGCCCTAACCTAACCCATGTTGTGCCCTAACCTAACCCATGTTGTGCCTTAACCTAACCCATGTTGTCCCCTAACCTAACCCATGTTGTCCCCTAACCTAACCCATGTTGTCCCCTAACCTAACCCATGTTGTCCCCTAACCTAACCCATGTTGTCCCCTAACCTAACCCATGTTGTGCCTTAACCTAACCCATGTTGTCCCCTAACCTAACCCATGTTGTCCCCCTAACCTAACCCATGTTGTCCCCTAACCTAACCCATGTTGTCCCCTAACCTAACCCATGTTGTCCCCTAACCTAACCCATGTTGTCCCCTAACCTAACCCATGTTGTCCCCTAACCTAACCCATGTTGTCCCCTAACCTAACCCATGTTGTGCCCTAACCTAACCCATGTTGTCCCCTAACCTAACCCATGTTGTGCCTTAACCTAACCCATGTTGTGCCTTAACCTAACCCATGTTGTCCCCTAACCTAACCCATGTTGTCCCCTAACCTAACCCATGTTGTGCCTTAACCTAACCCATGTTGTGCCGTAACCTAACCCATGTTGTGCCTTAACCTAACCCATGTTGTGCCTTAACCTAACCCATGTTGTGCCTTAACCTAACCCATGTTGTGCCTTAACCTAACCCATGTTGTGCCTTAACCTAACCCACGTTGTCCCCTAACGTAACCCACGTTGTCCCCTAACGTAACCCACGTTGTCCCCTAACGTAACCCACGTTGTCCCCTAACGTAACCCACGTTGTCCCCTAACGTAACCCACGTTGTCCCCTAACGTAACCCACGTTGTCCCCTAACGTAACCCACGTTGTCGCCTATCGTAACCCACGTTGTCGCCTAAACCTGCTCTGTAATTGTTATACGACTCGTTCAATTAGTGTAGTGTTGCCCACCCGCAACCCTCGCAATATAGTTCGCTACTCGCACTGCCCGCTCCCCTGTGTATCGCTTCATGTTAAACACCTTGCAAGTCTTGCTGACTTTCCACATGCTCCTGCTGTACACTGTAATGTGGATGGCAGCAGGGCGTACATGCCGCCCCCCCCCCCCCCCCACCTCTCCCCACGTCCCCACCTTGCCCCCTGCCTTCGCAAGGTGGTTGGTGACAAGTTTGCATGTTCAATGCCCTTCGCATGCGACGTACGCAGGCTACGTTGTGGTGCGGCCTGTGTCAACTGTCCGCTGATGTCGTACGCGTGAACCACAATCTGTACTGCACATTCGTCCTTATGTACTGAATGATACATCGTGGCACATGTGTGACCGTACAACGACTGCGCCCAAAAACGGCGGACCATACAGTGCAAATATTGTGCACGCAGCTACGTGTCGTCTCCCTATGAGAGCTGGATTGCAGTGTGGTACGCCATAGAGACGTGTGGGAGGAACGGACGCCGTGGATGGCGATCAGCATGAGCTGTCTGTTGATGTATTCGGACCTAGTCGTCTCTCCTCACACACCGTGATGGCATGGTGCAGCGCGTTCCATATCTGCGACATGCTACAGAAGCCGGTTGACAGTCGTTCGAGCAATGGACATCGCATACGTACGGGGGCCACCTTCCACGTATTGTCTAGGCGTGCACATTTTGTTGCGTGTATGTGGGCAGACGTAGTGTGGCGTGACACCTGACACAGGCATGCAATAATGGTTGAAGTTGCAAATGGCGATGGACGCCTACGTTTTCTGGTGAAGTTACGCAAATGAAGAAATGGTAACCCGTTGTGGTGCGGTTGTTCTCGCTAGGGGTGAATCGGTGATGGCGACGATAGGTTGAGGTACTAACCGGTTGTTCCAGCGATACCCACCATGCCGACGAAACTGAACGGCATCTGGGTGTGAAGCGATACGCGGCGGTGGCTGGGTGGGACCGTCCCCGGCCGGTGAGGGGGCGCCTCCCGGCGTGCTGGCCGCGCGGTGCGTGGGCGCACGCGCTACAGCCGGCTGGTGGGGGCGGCCAGTGGCAGGCGCGCCGGCCGACGGACGCGGCAGGCGTCGCAGCTGCGCGCCGGCGCACCCTGCGCGCGGCGCCGTGCGGCCAAAGTAGGTCCTCGCGGGCCCGGTGCGAAGCGCGGTGGACATCTGCAGTGTGCTGGTCCGATTGAGGACTGTGTGCGTTGAGGATGCGCCGCCGCCCGGCGCTCGGCGCCGCGACGCCGTCTGCTGCTCGGTCG
>NW_025728842.1:0-53203 GCF_021461385.2 Schistocerca piceifrons | reverse complement strand
TAAATGTGGTACTTGCAAAACGAGGGGACATGCAGCAGATCCACACACGAAGTGGCTCATTGGAGGACAATACGACATAGGCAGGAAAATACTGTTCCCGCCCGGGATCGAACCGGGGACCTTCTGCGTGTGAAGCAGACGTGATAACCGCTACACTACGGAAACGACGGACCCGACGAGTCCATCCATTTTCACTCAAACTTGCCTCAGCCTTTCTATCGTCGGCGAATGCACACACGACAGATCTAATGTCAGCCTGGAACCCATCACAGCCGAGGGCTCAAGAAGTCTTCGGGGTGCTCGAGAGGGTGTCTGCCGTAGCACCCCTAACGAGATAGCGGCGTTTCGCGCAGTCGTTATTGCAAGTCATATCAGCAAAAGCAATCACTTTCTCAGCAGCAGGCAGTGCGAGCCCAGCGGCAGCTCTACATGAGGGTACCGATAGCCCAGGAGGGCCGCCCCCATCCCGCCAGCGTACACGAGACTTCCAGGGCACCCTGGACGACATCGAGGGACTGGAGTAATTGGCAATCGCCGTGTCATAGGGCTCGTTGGTCTAGGGGTATGATTCCTGCTTAGCGTGCAGAAGGTCCCGGGTTCAAATCCCGAACGAGCCCTAGCGTTTTGTGCAAACTGATCGCACGTCAGTGGCTGAGTCAGCGCAAAAAGCTCGCCGTCAATATCAAATGAACTTCTTATTCGATGTGAACAATTGACACTCTGGTCCGACGCGTTAAAAAAAAAAAAAAAAAAAAGTGGCTAGGGTACCTGGCTCTCACCCAGGAGGAACGGGTTCGATTCCCGGTACCGGAAATGCGCATTTTGTTGCTCCTCTTATGCGACTTGGCCCGACTTAGCTCGACTGACGCTACGCTGACGCTTGCAGAAAACTACGTTAAGTACGATTCGTGGTAACAAGTGACGGCGAGAGCGATGCGACACCTGTCCACCTCTTATCGAGGCACCTAACTGTGGTCAACAAAGCTGGAGGACTGCAAGACTTTGCCACGGGGGTTGAATGCAGCTAACCACACTGCTTAGTGTCCTAACAGCGGAGACAGGTTCAAAAAAAAAAAAAAAAAAAAAAAAAAAAAAAAAAAAAAGATGGGTATGATTCCTGCTTAGGGTGCAGGAGGTCCCGGGTTCAAATCCCGGACGAGCCCTAGCGTTTTGTGCAAACTGATCGCACGTCAGTGGCTGAGTCAGCGCAAAAAGCTCGCCGTCAATATCAAATGAATTTCTTATTCGATGTGAGCAATTGACACTCGGGTCCGACGCGTGAAGGCGATTACGAAGGCTTCGGGTACAGATGGTAGCAGATGCATGTTAGTACGTCTTGCTTAAAGTGATGAAAAAGTATTTCCGCCCGGGATCGAACCGGGGACCTTCTGCGTGTTAGGCAGACGTGATAACCGCTACACCACGGAAACTGCTTGTGTGCACCTTACTTCACAGACAACTTGTAGTGATGTTATGATCGTAACTAAAAAATTCAATAAATGTGGTACTTGCAAAACGAGGGGACATGCAGCAGATCCACACACGAAGTGGCTCATTGGAGGACAATACGACATAGGCAGGAAAATACTGTTCCCGCCCGGGATCGAACCGGGGACCTTCTGCGTGTGAAGCAGACGTGATAACCGCTACACTACGGAAACGACGGACCCGACGAGTCCATCCATTTTCACTCAAACTTGCCTCAGCCTTTCTATCGTCGGCGAATGCACACACGACAGATCTAATGTCAGCCTGGAACCCATCACAGCCGAGGGCTCAAGAAGTCTTCGGGGTGCTCGAGAGGGTGTCTGCCGTAGCACCCCTAACGAGATAGCGGCGTTTCGCGCAGTCGTTATTGCAAGTCATATCAGCAAAAGCAATCACTTTCTCAGCAGCAGGCAGTGCGAGCCCAGCGGCAGCTCTACATGAGGGTACCGATAGCCCAGGAGGGCCGCCCCCATCCCGCCAGCGTACACGAGACTTCCAGGGCACCCTGGACGACATCGAGGGACTGGAGTAATTGGCAATCGCCGTGTCATAGGGCTCGTTGGTCTAGGGGTATGATTCCTGCTTAGCGTGCAGAAGGTCCCGGGTTCAAATCCCGAACGAGCCCTAGCGTTTTGTGCAAACTGATCGCACGTCAGTGGCTGAGTCAGCGCAAAAAGCTCGCCGTCAATATCAAATGAACTTCTTATTCGATGTGAACAATTGACACTCTGGTCCGACGCGTTAAAAAAAAAAAAAAAAAAAAGTGGCTAGGGTACCTGGCTCTCACCCAGGAGGAACGGGTTCGATTCCCGGTACCGGAAATGCGCATTTTGTTGCTCCTCTTATGCGACTTGGCCCGACTTAGCTCGACTGACGCTACGCTGACGCTTGCAGAAAACTACGTTAAGTACGATTCGTGGTAACAAGTGACGGCGAGAGCGATGCGACACCTGTCCACCTCTTATCGAGGCACCTAACTGTGGTCAACAAAGCTGGAGGACTGCAAGACTTTGCCACGGGGGTTGAATGCAGCTAACCACACTGCTTAGTGTCCTAACAGCGGAGACAGGTTCAAAAAAAAAAAAAAAAAAAAAAAAAAAAAAAAAAGATGGGTATGATTCCTGCTTAGGGTGCAGGAGGTCCCGGGTTCAAATCCCGGACGAGCCCTAGCGTTTTGTGCAAACTGATCGCACGTCAGTGGCTGAGTCAGCGCAAAAAGCTCGCCGTCAATATCAAATGAATTTCTTATTCGATGTGAGCAATTGACACTCGGGTCCGACGCGTGAAGGCGATTACGAAGGCTTCGGGTACAGATGGTAGCAGATGCATGTTAGTACGTCTTGCTTAAAGTGATGAAAAAGTATTTCCGCCCGGGATCGAACCGGGGACCTTCTGCGTGTTAGGCAGACGTGATAACCGCTACACCACGGAAACTGCTTGTGTGCACCTTACTTCACAGACAACTTGTAGTGATGTTATGATCGTAACTAAAAAATTCAATAAATGTGGTACTTGCAAAACGAGGGGACATGCAGCAGATCCACACACGAAGTGGCTCATTGGAGGACAATACGACATAGGCAGGAAAATACTGTTCCCGCCCGGGATCGAACCGGGGACCTTCTGCGTGTGAAGCAGACGTGATAACCGCTACACTACGGAAACGACGGACCCGACGAGTCCATCCATTTTCACTCAAACTTGCCTCAGCCTTTCTATCGTCGGCGAATGCACACACGACAGATCTAATGTCAGCCTGGAACCCATCACAGCCGAGGGCTCAAGAAGTCTTCGGGGTGCTCGAGAGGGTGTCTGCCGTAGCACCCCTAACGAGATAGCGGCGTTTCGCGCAGTCGTTATTGCAAGTCATATCAGCAAAAGCAATCACTTTCTCAGCAGCAGGCAGTGCGAGCCCAGCGGCAGCTCTACATGAGGGTACCGATAGCCCAGGAGGGCCGCCCCCATCCCGCCAGCGTACACGAGACTTCCAGGGCACCCTGGACGACATCGAGGGACTGGAGTAATTGGCAATCGCCGTGTCATAGGGCTCGTTGGTCTAGGGGTATGATTCCTGCTTAGCGTGCAGAAGGTCCCGGGTTCAAATCCCGAACGAGCCCTAGCGTTTTGTGCAAACTGATCGCACGTCAGTGGCTGAGTCAGCGCAAAAAGCTCGCCGTCAATATCAAATGAACTTCTTATTCGATGTGAACAATTGACACTCTGGTCCGACGCGTTAAAAAAAAAAAAAAAAAAAAGTGGCTAGGGTACCTGGCTCTCACCCAGGAGGAACGGGTTCGATTCCCGGTACCGGAAATGCGCATTTTGTTGCTCCTCTTATGCGACTTGGCCCGACTTAGCTCGACTGACGCTACGCTGACGCTTGCAGAAAACTACGTTAAGTACGATTCGTGGTAACAAGTGACGGCGAGAGCGATGCGACACCTGTCCACCTCTTATCGAGGCACCTAACTGTGGTCAACAAAGCTGGAGGACTGCAAGACTTTGCCACGGGGGTTGAATGCAGCTAACCACACTGCTTAGTGTCCTAACAGCGGAGACAGGTTCAAAAAAAAAAAAAAAAAAAAAAAAAAAAAAAGATGGGTATGATTCCTGCTTAGGGTGCAGGAGGTCCCGGGTTCAAATCCCGGACGAGCCCTAGCGTTTTGTGCAAACTGATCGCACGTCAGTGGCTGAGTCAGCGCAAAAAGCTCGCCGTCAATATCAAATGAATTTCTTATTCGATGTGAGCAATTGACACTCGGGTCCGACGCGTGAAGGCGATTACGAAGGCTTCGGGTACAGATGGTAGCAGATGCATGTTAGTACGTCTTGCTTAAAGTGATGAAAAAGTATTTCCGCCCGGGATCGAACCGGGGACCTTCTGCGTGTTAGGCAGACGTGATAACCGCTACACCACGGAAACTGCTTGTGTGCACCTTACTTCACAGACAACTTGTAGTGATGTTATGATCGTAACTAAAAAATTCAATAAATGTGGTACTTGCAAAACGAGGGGACATGCAGCAGATCCACACACGAAGTGGCTCATTGGAGGACAATACGACATAGGCAGGAAAATACTGTTCCCGCCCGGGATCGAACCGGGGACCTTCTGCGTGTGAAGCAGACGTGATAACCGCTACACTACGGAAACGACGGACCCGACGAGTCCATCCATTTTCACTCAAACTTGCCTCAGCCTTTCTATCGTCGGCGAATGCACACACGACAGATCTAATGTCAGCCTGGAACCCATCACAGCCGAGGGCTCAAGAAGTCTTCGGGGTGCTCGAGAGGGTGTCTGCCGTAGCACCCCTAACGAGATAGCGGCGTTTCGCGCAGTCGTTATTGCAAGTCATATCAGCAAAAGCAATCACTTTCTCAGCAGCAGGCAGTGCGAGCCCAGCGGCAGCTCTACATGAGGGTACCGATAGCCCAGGAGGGCCGCCCCCATCCCGCCAGCGTACACGAGACTTCCAGGGCACCCTGGACGACATCGAGGGACTGGAGTAATTGGCAATCGCCGTGTCATAGGGCTCGTTGGTCTAGGGGTATGATTCCTGCTTAGCGTGCAGAAGGTCCCGGGTTCAAATCCCGAACGAGCCCTAGCGTTTTGTGCAAACTGATCGCACGTCAGTGGCTGAGTCAGCGCAAAAAGCTCGCCGTCAATATCAAATGAACTTCTTATTCGATGTGAACAATTGACACTCTGGTCCGACGCGTTAAAAAAAAAAAAAAAAAAAAGTGGCTAGGGTACCTGGCTCTCACCCAGGAGGAACGGGTTCGATTCCCGGTACCGGAAATGCGCATTTTGTTGCTCCTCTTATGCGACTTGGCCCGACTTAGCTCGACTGACGCTACGCTGACGCTTGCAGAAAACTACGTTAAGTACGATTCGTGGTAACAAGTGACGGCGAGAGCGATGCGACACCTGTCCACCTCTTATCGAGGCACCTAACTGTGGTCAACAAAGCTGGAGGACTGCAAGACTTTGCCACGGGGGTTGAATGCAGCTAACCACACTGCTTAGTGTCCTAACAGCGGAGACAGGTTCAAAAAAAAAAAAAAAAAAAAAAAAAAAAAAAAAAAAAAAAAAAAAAGATGGGTATGATTCCTGCTTAGGGTGCAGGAGGTCCCGGGTTCAAATCCCGGACGAGCCCTAGCGTTTTGTGCAAACTGATCGCACGTCAGTGGCTGAGTCAGCGCAAAAAGCTCGCCGTCAATATCAAATGAATTTCTTATTCGATGTGACCAATTGACACTCGGGTCCGACGCGTGAAGGCGATTACGAAGGCTTCGGGTACAGATGGTAGCAGATGCATGTTAGTACGTCTTGCTTAAAGTGATGAAAAAGTATTTCCGCCCGGGATCGAACCGGGGACCTTCTGCGTGTTAGGCAGACGTGATAACCGCTACACCACGGAAACTGCTTGTGTGCACCTTACTTCACAGACAACTTGTAGTGATGTTATGATCGTAACTAAAAAATTCAATAAATGTGGTACTTGCAAAACGAGGGGACATGCAGCAGATCCACACACGAAGTGGCTCATTGGAGGACAATACGACATAGGCAGGAAAATACTGTTCCCGCCCGGGATCGAACCGGGGACCTTCTGCGTGTGAAGCAGACGTGATAACCGCTACACTACGGAAACGACGGACCCGACGAGTCCATCCATTTTCACTCAAACTTGCCTCAGCCTTTCTATCGTCGGCGAATGCACACACGACAGATCTAATGTCAGCCTGGAACCCATCACAGCCGAGGGCTCAAGAAGTCTTCGGGGTGCTCGAGAGGGTGTCTGCCGTAGCACCCCTAACGAGATAGCGGCGTTTCGCGCAGTCGTTATTGCAAGTCATATCAGCAAAAGCAATCACTTTCTCAGCAGCAGGCAGTGCGAGCCCAGCGGCAGCTCTACATGAGGGTACCGATAGCCCAGGAGGGCCGCCCCCATCCCGCCAGCGTACACGAGACTTCCAGGGCACCCTGGACGACATCGAGGGACTGGAGTAATTGGCAATCGCCGTGTCATAGGGCTCGTTGGTCTAGGGGTATGATTCCTGCTTGTGTAGAAGGTCCCGGGTTCAAATCCCGGACGAGCCCAAGTATTTTGTGCAAACTGATCGCACGTCAGTGGCTGAGTCAGCGCAAAAAGCTCGCCGTCAATATCAAAAGAACTTCTTATTCGATGTGAACAATTGACACTCTGGTCCGACGCGTTAAAAAAAAAAAAAAAAAAAAAAAAAAGTGGCTAGGGTACCTGGCTCTCACCCAGGAGGAACGGGTTCGATTCCCGGTACCGGAAATGCGCATTTTGTTGCTCCTCTTATGCGACTTGGCCCGACTTAGCTCGACTGACGCTACGCTGACGCTTGCAGAAAACTACGTTAAGTACGATTCGTGGTAACAAGTGACGGCGAGAGCGATGCGACACCTGTCCACCTCTTATCGAGGCACCTAACTGTGGTCAACAAAGCTGGAGGACTGCAAGACATTGCCACGGGGGTTGAATGCAGCTAACCACACTGCTTAGTGTCCTAACAGCGGAGACAGGTTCAAAAAAAAAAAAAAAAAAAAGATGGGTATGATTCCTGCTTAGGGTGCAGGAGGTCCCGGGTTCAAATCCCGGACGAGCCCTAGCGTTTTGTGCAAACTGATCGCACGTCAGTGGCTGAGTCAGCGCAAAAAGCTCGCCGTCAATATCAAATGAATTTCTTATTCGATGTGAGCAATTGACACTCGGGTCCGACGCGTGAAGGCGATTACGAAGGCTTCGGGTACAGATGGTAGCAGATGCATGTTAGTACGTCTTGCTTAAAGTGATGAAAAAGTATTTCCGCCCGGGATCGAACCGGGGACCTTCTGCGTGTTAGGCAGACGTGATAACCGCTACACCACGGAAACTGCTTGTGTGCACCTTACTTCACAGACAACTTGTAGTGATGTTATGATCGTAACTAAAAAATTCAATAAATGTGGTACTTGCAAAACGAGGGGACATGCAGCAGATCCACACACGAAGTGGCTCATTGGAGGACAATACGACATAGGCAGGAAAATACTGTTCCCGCCCGGGATCGAACCGGGGACCTTCTGCGTGTGAAGCAGACGTGATAACCGCTACACTACGGAAACGACGGACCCGACGAGTCCATCCATTTTCACTCAAACTTGCCTCAGCCTTTCTATCGTCGGCGAATGCACACACGACAGATCTAATGTCAGCCTGGAACCCATCACAGCCGAGGGCTCAAGAAGTCTTCGGGGTGCTCGAGAGGGTGTCTGCCGTAGCACCCCTAACGAGATAGCGGCGTTTCGCGCAGTCGTTATTGCAAGTCATATCAGCAAAAGCAATCACTTTCTCAGCAGCAGGCAGTGCGAGCCCAGCGGCAGCTCTACATGAGGGTACCGATAGCCCAGGAGGGCCGCCCCCATCCCGCCAGCGTACACGAGACTTCCAGGGCACCCTGGACGACATCGAGGGACTGGAGTAATTGGCAATCGCCGTGTCATAGGGCTCGTTGGTCTAGGGGTATGATTCCTGCTTGTGTAGAAGGTCCCGGGTTCAAATCCCGGACGAGCCCAAGTATTTTGTGCAAACTGATCGCACGTCAGTGGCTGAGTCAGCGCAAAAAGCTCGCCGTCAATATCAAAAGAACTTCTTATTCGATGTGAACAATTGACACTCTGGTCCGACGCGTTAAAAAAAAAAAAAAAAAAAAAAAAAAGTGGCTAGGGTACCTGGCTCTCACCCAGGAGGAACGGGTTCGATTCCCGGTACCGGAAATGCGCATTTTGTTGCTCCTCTTATGCGACTTGGCCCGACTTAGCTCGACTGACGCTACGCTGACGCTTGCAGAAAACTACGTTAAGTACGATTCGTGGTAACAAGTGACGGCGAGAGCGATGCGACACCTGTCCACCTCTTATCGAGGCACCTAACTGTGGTCAACAAAGCTGGAGGACTGCAAGACATTGCCACGGGGGTTGAATGCAGCTAACCACACTGCTTAGTGTCCTAACAGCGGAGACAGGTTCAAAAAAAAAAAAAAAAAAAAGATGGGTATGATTCCTGCTTAGGGTGCAGGAGGTCCCGGGTTCAAATCCCGGACGAGCCCTAGCGTTTTGTGCAAACTGATCGCACGTCAGTGGCTGAGTCAGCGCAAAAAGCTCGCCGTCAATATCAAATGAATTTCTTATTCGATGTGAGCAATTGACACTCGGGTCCGACGCGTGAAGGCGATTACGAAGGCTTCGGGTACAGATGGTAGCAGATGCATGTTAGTACGTCTTGCTTAAAGTGATGAAAAAGTATTTCCGCCCGGGATCGAACCGGGGACCTTCTGCGTGTTAGGCAGACGTGATAACCGCTACACCACGGAAACTGCTTGTGTGCACCTTACTTCACAGACAACTTGTAGTGATGTTATGATCGTAACTAAAAAATTCAATAAATGTGGTACTTGCAAAACGAGGGGACATGCAGCAGATCCACACACGAAGTGGCTCATTGGAGGACAATACGACATAGGCAGGAAAATACTGTTCCCGCCCGGGATCGAACCGGGGACCTTCTGCGTGTGAAGCAGACGTGATAACCGCTACACTACGGAAACGACGGACCCGACGAGTCCATCCATTTTCACTCAAACTTGCCTCAGCCTTTCTATCGTCGGCGAATGCACACACGACAGATCTAATGTCAGCCTGGAACCCATCACAGCCGAGGGCTCAAGAAGTCTTCGGGGTGCTCGAGAGGGTGTCTGCCGTAGCACCCCTAACGAGATAGCGGCGTTTCGCGCAGTCGTTATTGCAAGTCATATCAGCAAAAGCAATCACTTTCTCAGCAGCAGGCAGTGCGAGCCCAGCGGCAGCTCTACATGAGGGTACCGATAGCCCAGGAGGGCCGCCCCCATCCCGCCAGCGTACACGAGACTTCCAGGGCACCCTGGACGACATCGAGGGACTGGAGTAATTGGCAATCGCCGTGTCATAGGGCTCGTTGGTCTAGGGGTATGATTCCTGCTTAGCGTGCAGAAGGTCCCGGGTTCAAATCCCGAACGAGCCCTAGCGTTTTGTGCAAACTGATCGCACGTCAGTGGCTGAGTCAGCGCAAAAAGCTCGCCGTCAATATCAAATGAACTTCTTATTCGATGTGAACAATTGACACTCTGGTCCGACGCGTTAAAAAAAAAAAAAAAAAAAAGTGGCTAGGGTACCTGGCTCTCACCCAGGAGGAACGGGTTCGATTCCCGGTACCGGAAATGCGCATTTTGTTGCTCCTCTTATGCGACTTGGCCCGACTTAGCTCGACTGACGCTACGCTGACGCTTGCAGAAAACTACGTTAAGTACGATTCGTGGTAACAAGTGACGGCGAGAGCGATGCGACACCTGTCCACCTCTTATCGAGGCACCTAACTGTGGTCAACAAAGCTGGAGGACTGCAAGACTTTGCCACGGGGGTTGAATGCAGCTAACCACACTGCTTAGTGTCCTAACAGCGGAGACAGGTTCAAAAAAAAAAAAAAAAAAAAAAAAAAAAAAAAAAAAAAAAAAAAAGATGGGTATGATTCCTGCTTAGGGTGCAGGAGGTCCCGGGTTCAAATCCCGGACGAGCCCTAGCGTTTTGTGCAAACTGATCGCACGTCAGTGGCTGAGTCAGCGCAAAAAGCTCGCCGTCAATATCAAATGAATTTCTTATTCGATGTGACCAATTGACACTCGGGTCCGACGCGTGAAGGCGATTACGAAGGCTTCGGGTACAGATGGTAGCAGATGCATGTTAGTACGTCTTGCTTAAAGTGATGAAAAAGTATTTCCGCCCGGGATCGAACCGGGGACCTTCTGCGTGTTAGGCAGACGTGATAACCGCTACACCACGGAAACTGCTTGTGTGCACCTTACTTCACAGACAACTTGTAGTGATGTTATGATCGTAACTAAAAAATTCAATAAATGTGGTACTTGCAAAACGAGGGGACATGCAGCAGATCCACACACGAAGTGGCTCATTGGAGGACAATACGACATAGGCAGGAAAATACTGTTCCCGCCCGGGATCGAACCGGGGACCTTCTGCGTGTGAAGCAGACGTGATAACCGCTACACTACGGAAACGACGGACCCGACGAGTCCATCCATTTTCACTCAAACTTGCCTCAGCCTTTCTATCGTCGGCGAATGCACACACGACAGATCTAATGTCAGCCTGGAACCCATCACAGCCGAGGGCTCAAGAAGTCTTCGGGGTGCTCGAGAGGGTGTCTGCCGTAGCACCCCTAACGAGATAGCGGCGTTTCGCGCAGTCGTTATTGCAAGTCATATCAGCAAAAGCAATCACTTTCTCAGCAGCAGGCAGTGCGAGCCCAGCGGCAGCTCTACATGAGGGTACCGATAGCCCAGGAGGGCCGCCCCCATCCCGCCAGCGTACACGAGACTTCCAGGGCACCCTGGACGACATCGAGGGACTGGAGTAATTGGCAATCGCCGTGTCATAGGGCTCGTTGGTCTAGGGGTATGATTCCTGCTTGTGTAGAAGGTCCCGGGTTCAAATCCCGGACGAGCCCAAGTATTTTGTGCAAACTGATCGCACGTCAGTGGCTGAGTCAGCGCAAAAAGCTCGCCGTCAATATCAAAAGAACTTCTTATTCGATGTGAACAATTGACACTCTGGTCCGACGCGTTAAAAAAAAAAAAAAAAAAAAAAAAAAAGTGGCTAGGGTACCTGGCTCTCACCCAGGAGGAACGGGTTCGATTCCCGGTACCGGAAATGCGCATTTTGTTGCTCCTCTTATGCGACTTGGCCCGACTTAGCTCGACTGACGCTACGCTGACGCTTGCAGAAAACTACGTTAAGTACGATTCGTGGTAACAAGTGACGGCGAGAGCGATGCGACACCTGTCCACCTCTTATCGAGGCACCTAACTGTGGTCAACAAAGCTGGAGGACTGCAAGACATTGCCACGGGGGTTGAATGCAGCTAACCACACTGCTTAGTGTCCTAACAGCGGAGACAGGTTCAAAAAAAAAAAAAAAAAAAAGATGGGTATGATTCCTGCTTAGGGTGCAGGAGGTCCCGGGTTCAAATCCCGGACGAGCCCTAGCGTTTTGTGCAAACTGATCGCACGTCAGTGGCTGAGTCAGCGCAAAAAGCTCGCCGTCAATATCAAATGAATTTCTTATTCGATGTGAGCAATTGACACTCGGGTCCGACGCGTGAAGGCGATTACGAAGGCTTCGGGTACAGATGGTAGCAGATGCATGTTAGTACGTCTTGCTTAAAGTGATGAAAAAGTATTTCCGCCCGGGATCGAACCGGGGACCTTCTGCGTGTTAGGCAGACGTGATAACCGCTACACCACGGAAACTGCTTGTGTGCACCTTACTTCACAGACAACTTGTAGTGATGTTATGATCGTAACTAAAAAATTCAATAAATGTGGTACTTGCAAAACGAGGGGACATGCAGCAGATCCACACACGAAGTGGCTCATTGGAGGACAATACGACATAGGCAGGAAAATACTGTTCCCGCCCGGGATCGAACCGGGGACCTTCTGCGTGTGAAGCAGACGTGATAACCGCTACACTACGGAAACGACGGACCCGACGAGTCCATCCATTTTCACTCAAACTTGCCTCAGCCTTTCTATCGTCGGCGAATGCACACACGACAGATCTAATGTCAGCCTGGAACCCATCACAGCCGAGGGCTCAAGAAGTCTTCGGGGTGCTCGAGAGGGTGTCTGCCGTAGCACCCCTAACGAGATAGCGGCGTTTCGCGCAGTCGTTATTGCAAGTCATATCAGCAAAAGCAATCACTTTCTCAGCAGCAGGCAGTGCGAGCCCAGCGGCAGCTCTACATGAGGGTACCGATAGCCCAGGAGGGCCGCCCCCATCCCGCCAGCGTACACGAGACTTCCAGGGCACCCTGGACGACATCGAGGGACTGGAGTAATTGGCAATCGCCGTGTCATAGGGCTCGTTGGTCTAGGGGTATGATTCCTGCTTAGCGTGCAGAAGGTCCCGGGTTCAAATCCCGAACGAGCCCTAGCGTTTTGTGCAAACTGATCGCACGTCAGTGGCTGAGTCAGCGCAAAAAGCTCGCCGTCAATATCAAATGAACTTCTTATTCGATGTGAACAATTGACACTCTGGTCCGACGCGTTAAAAAAAAAAAAAAAAAAAAGTGGCTAGGGTACCTGGCTCTCACCCAGGAGGAACGGGTTCGATTCCCGGTACCGGAAATGCGCATTTTGTTGCTCCTCTTATGCGACTTGGCCCGACTTAGCTCGACTGACGCTACGCTGACGCTTGCAGAAAACTACGTTAAGTACGATTCGTGGTAACAAGTGACGGCGAGAGCGATGCGACACCTGTCCACCTCTTATCGAGGCACCTAACTGTGGTCAACAAAGCTGGAGGACTGCAAGACTTTGCCACGGGGGTTGAATGCAGCTAACCACACTGCTTAGTGTCCTAACAGCGGAGACAGGTTCAAAAAAAAAAAAAAAAAAAAAAAAAAAAAAAAGATGGGTATGATTCCTGCTTAGGGTGCAGGAGGTCCCGGGTTCAAATCCCGGACGAGCCCTAGCGTTTTGTGCAAACTGATCGCACGTCAGTGGCTGAGTCAGCGCAAAAAGCTCGCCGTCAATATCAAATGAATTTCTTATTCGATGTGAGCAATTGACACTCGGGTCCGACGCGTGAAGGCGATTACGAAGGCTTCGGGTACAGATGGTAGCAGATGCATGTTAGTACGTCTTGCTTAAAGTGATGAAAAAGTATTTCCGCCCGGGATCGAACCGGGGACCTTCTGCGTGTTAGGCAGACGTGATAACCGCTACACCACGGAAACTGCTTGTGTGCACCTTACTTCACAGACAACTTGTAGTGATGTTATGATCGTAACTAAAAAATTCAATAAATGTGGTACTTGCAAAACGAGGGGACATGCAGCAGATCCACACACGAAGTGGCTCATTGGAGGACAATACGACATAGGCAGGAAAATACTGTTCCCGCCCGGGATCGAACCGGGGACCTTCTGCGTGTGAAGCAGACGTGATAACCGCTACACTACGGAAACGACGGACCCGACGAGTCCATCCATTTTCACTCAAACTTGCCTCAGCCTTTCTATCGTCGGCGAATGCACACACGACAGATCTAATGTCAGCCTGGAACCCATCACAGCCGAGGGCTCAAGAAGTCTTCGGGGTGCTCGAGAGGGTGTCTGCCGTAGCACCCCTAACGAGATAGCGGCGTTTCGCGCAGTCGTTATTGCAAGTCATATCAGCAAAAGCAATCACTTTCTCAGCAGCAGGCAGTGCGAGCCCAGCGGCAGCTCTACATGAGGGTACCGATAGCCCAGGAGGGCCGCCCCCATCCCGCCAGCGTACACGAGACTTCCAGGGCACCCTGGACGACATCGAGGGACTGGAGTAATTGGCAATCGCCGTGTCATAGGGCTCGTTGGTCTAGGGGTATGATTCCTGCTTAGCGTGCAGAAGGTCCCGGGTTCAAATCCCGAACGAGCCCTAGCGTTTTGTGCAAACTGATCGCACGTCAGTGGCTGAGTCAGCGCAAAAAGCTCGCCGTCAATATCAAATGAACTTCTTATTCGATGTGAACAATTGACACTCTGGTCCGACGCGTTAAAAAAAAAAAAAAAAAAAAGTGGCTAGGGTACCTGGCTCTCACCCAGGAGGAACGGGTTCGATTCCCGGTACCGGAAATGCGCATTTTGTTGCTCCTCTTATGCGACTTGGCCCGACTTAGCTCGACTGACGCTACGCTGACGCTTGCAGAAAACTACGTTAAGTACGATTCGTGGTAACAAGTGACGGCGAGAGCGATGCGACACCTGTCCACCTCTTATCGAGGCACCTAACTGTGGTCAACAAAGCTGGAGGACTGCAAGACTTTGCCACGGGGGTTGAATGCAGCTAACCACACTGCTTAGTGTCCTAACAGCGGAGACAGGTTCAAAAAAAAAAAAAAAAAAAAAAAAAAAAAAAAAAAAAAAAGATGGGTATGATTCCTGCTTAGGGTGCAGGAGGTCCCGGGTTCAAATCCCGGACGAGCCCTAGCGTTTTGTGCAAACTGATCGCACGTCAGTGGCTGAGTCAGCGCAAAAAGCTCGCCGTCAATATCAAATGAATTTCTTATTCGATGTGACCAATTGACACTCGGGTCCGACGCGTGAAGGCGATTACGAAGGCTTCGGGTACAGATGGTAGCAGATGCATGTTAGTACGTCTTGCTTAAAGTGATGAAAAAGTATTTCCGCCCGGGATCGAACCGGGGACCTTCTGCGTGTTAGGCAGACGTGATAACCGCTACACCACGGAAACTGCTTGTGTGCACCTTACTTCACAGACAACTTGTAGTGATGTTATGATCGTAACTAAAAAATTCAATAAATGTGGTACTTGCAAAACGAGGGGACATGCAGCAGATCCACACACGAAGTGGCTCATTGGAGGACAATACGACATAGGCAGGAAAATACTGTTCCCGCCCGGGATCGAACCGGGGACCTTCTGCGTGTGAAGCAGACGTGATAACCGCTACACTACGGAAACGACGGACCCGACGAGTCCATCCATTTTCACTCAAACTTGCCTCAGCCTTTCTATCGTCGGCGAATGCACACACGACAGATCTAATGTCAGCCTGGAACCCATCACAGCCGAGGGCTCAAGAAGTCTTCGGGGTGCTCGAGAGGGTGTCTGCCGTAGCACCCCTAACGAGATAGCGGCGTTTCGCGCAGTCGTTATTGCAAGTCATATCAGCAAAAGCAATCACTTTCTCAGCAGCAGGCAGTGCGAGCCCAGCGGCAGCTCTACATGAGGGTACCGATAGCCCAGGAGGGCCGCCCCCATCCCGCCAGCGTACACGAGACTTCCAGGGCACCCTGGACGACATCGAGGGACTGGAGTAATTGGCAATCGCCGTGTCATAGGGCTCGTTGGTCTAGGGGTATGATTCCTGCTTGTGTAGAAGGTCCCGGGTTCAAATCCCGGACGAGCCCAAGTATTTTGTGCAAACTGATCGCACGTCAGTGGCTGAGTCAGCGCAAAAAGCTCGCCGTCAATATCAAAAGAACTTCTTATTCGATGTGAACAATTGACACTCTGGTCCGACGCGTTAAAAAGAAAAAAAAAAAAAAAAAAAGTGGCTAGGGTACCTGGCTCTCACCCAGGAGGAACGGGTTCGATTCCCGGTACCGGAAATGCGCATTTTGTTGCTCCTCTTATGCGACTTGGCCCGACTTAGCTCGACTGACGCTACGCTGACGCTTGCAGAAAACTACGTTAAGTACGATTCGTGGTAACAAGTGACGGCGAGAGCGATGCGACACCTGTCCACCTCTTATCGAGGCACCTAACTGTGGTCAACAAAGCTGGAGGACTGCAAGACATTGCCACGGGGGTTGAATGCAGCTAACCACACTGCTTAGTGTCCTAACAGCGGAGACAGGTTCAAAAAAAAAAAAAAAAAAAAGATGGGTATGATTCCTGCTTAGGGTGCAGGAGGTCCCGGGTTCAAATCCCGGACGAGCCCTAGCGTTTTGTGCAAACTGATCGCACGTCAGTGGCTGAGTCAGCGCAAAAAGCTCGCCGTCAATATCAAATGAATTTCTTATTCGATGTGAGCAATTGACACTCGGGTCCGACGCGTGAAGGCGATTACGAAGGCTTCGGGTACAGATGGTAGCAGATGCATGTTAGTACGTCTTGCTTAAAGTGATGAAAAAGTATTTCCGCCCGGGATCGAACCGGGGACCTTCTGCGTGTTAGGCAGACGTGATAACCGCTACACCACGGAAACTGCTTGTGTGCACCTTACTTCACAGACAACTTGTAGTGATGTTATGATCGTAACTAAAAAATTCAATAAATGTGGTACTTGCAAAACGAGGGGACATGCAGCAGATCCACACACGAAGTGGCTCATTGGAGGACAATACGACATAGGCAGGAAAATACTGTTCCCGCCCGGGATCGAACCGGGGACCTTCTGCGTGTGAAGCAGACGTGATAACCGCTACACTACGGAAACGACGGACCCGACGAGTCCATCCATTTTCACTCAAACTTGCCTCAGCCTTTCTATCGTCGGCGAATGCACACACGACAGATCTAATGTCAGCCTGGAACCCATCACAGCCGAGGGCTCAAGAAGTCTTCGGGGTGCTCGAGAGGGTGTCTGCCGTAGCACCCCTAACGAGATAGCGGCGTTTCGCGCAGTCGTTATTGCAAGTCATATCAGCAAAAGCAATCACTTTCTCAGCAGCAGGCAGTGCGAGCCCAGCGGCAGCTCTACATGAGGGTACCGATAGCCCAGGAGGGCCGCCCCCATCCCGCCAGCGTACACGAGACTTCCAGGGCACCCTGGACGACATCGAGGGACTGGAGTAATTGGCAATCGCCGTGTCATAGGGCTCGTTGGTCTAGGGGTATGATTCCTGCTTAGCGTGCAGAAGGTCCCGGGTTCAAATCCCGAACGAGCCCTAGCGTTTTGTGCAAACTGATCGCACGTCAGTGGCTGAGTCAGCGCAAAAAGCTCGCCGTCAATATCAAATGAACTTCTTATTCGATGTGAACAATTGACACTCTGGTCCGACGCGTTAAAAAAAAAAAAAAAAAAAAGTGGCTAGGGTACCTGGCTCTCACCCAGGAGGAACGGGTTCGATTCCCGGTACCGGAAATGCGCATTTTGTTGCTCCTCTTATGCGACTTGGCCCGACTTAGCTCGACTGACGCTACGCTGACGCTTGCAGAAAACTACGTTAAGTACGATTCGTGGTAACAAGTGACGGCGAGAGCGATGCGACACCTGTCCACCTCTTATCGAGGCACCTAACTGTGGTCAACAAAGCTGGAGGACTGCAAGACTTTGCCACGGGGGTTGAATGCAGCTAACCACACTGCTTAGTGTCCTAACAGCGGAGACAGGTTCAAAAAAAAAAAAAAAAAAAAAAAAAAAAAAAAAAAAAAAAGATGGGTATGATTCCTGCTTAGGGTGCAGGAGGTCCCGGGTTCAAATCCCGGACGAGCCCTAGCGTTTTGTGCAAACTGATCGCACGTCAGTGGCTGAGTCAGCGCAAAAAGCTCGCCGTCAATATCAAATGAATTTCTTATTCGATGTGACCAATTGACACTCGGGTCCGACGCGTGAAGGCGATTACGAAGGCTTCGGGTACAGATGGTAGCAGATGCATGTTAGTACGTCTTGCTTAAAGTGATGAAAAAGTATTTCCGCCCGGGATCGAACCGGGGACCTTCTGCGTGTTAGGCAGACGTGATAACCGCTACACCACGGAAACTGCTTGTGTGCACCTTACTTCACAGACAACTTGTAGTGATGTTATGATCGTAACTAAAAAATTCAATAAATGTGGTACTTGCAAAACGAGGGGACATGCAGCAGATCCACACACGAAGTGGCTCATTGGAGGACAATACGACATAGGCAGGAAAATACTGTTCCCGCCCGGGATCGAACCGGGGACCTTCTGCGTGTGAAGCAGACGTGATAACCGCTACACTACGGAAACGACGGACCCGACGAGTCCATCCATTTTCACTCAAACTTGCCTCAGCCTTTCTATCGTCGGCGAATGCACACACGACAGATCTAATGTCAGCCTGGAACCCATCACAGCCGAGGGCTCAAGAAGTCTTCGGGGTGCTCGAGAGGGTGTCTGCCGTAGCACCCCTAACGAGATAGCGGCGTTTCGCGCAGTCGTTATTGCAAGTCATATCAGCAAAAGCAATCACTTTCTCAGCAGCAGGCAGTGCGAGCCCAGCGGCAGCTCTACATGAGGGTACCGATAGCCCAGGAGGGCCGCCCCCATCCCGCCAGCGTACACGAGACTTCCAGGGCACCCTGGACGACATCGAGGGACTGGAGTAATTGGCAATCGCCGTGTCATAGGGCTCGTTGGTCTAGGGGTATGATTCCTGCTTGTGTAGAAGGTCCCGGGTTCAAATCCCGGACGAGCCCAAGTATTTTGTGCAAACTGATCGCACGTCAGTGGCTGAGTCAGCGCAAAAAGCTCGCCGTCAATATCAAAAGAACTTCTTATTCGATGTGAACAATTGACACTCTGGTCCGACGCGTTAAAAAGAAAAAAAAAAAAAAAAAAAGTGGCTAGGGTACCTGGCTCTCACCCAGGAGGAACGGGTTCGATTCCCGGTACCGGAAATGCGCATTTTGTTGCTCCTCTTATGCGACTTGGCCCGACTTAGCTCGACTGACGCTACGCTGACGCTTGCAGAAAACTACGTTAAGTACGATTCGTGGTAACAAGTGACGGCGAGAGCGATGCGACACCTGTCCACCTCTTATCGAGGCACCTAACTGTGGTCAACAAAGCTGGAGGACTGCAAGACATTGCCACGGGGGTTGAATGCAGCTAACCACACTGCTTAGTGTCCTAACAGCGGAGACAGGTTCAAAAAAAAAAAAAAAAAAAAGATGGGTATGATTCCTGCTTAGGGTGCAGGAGGTCCCGGGTTCAAATCCCGGACGAGCCCTAGCGTTTTGTGCAAACTGATCGCACGTCAGTGGCTGAGTCAGCGCAAAAAGCTCGCCGTCAATATCAAATGAATTTCTTATTCGATGTGAGCAATTGACACTCGGGTCCGACGCGTGAAGGCGATTACGAAGGCTTCGGGTACAGATGGTAGCAGATGCATGTTAGTACGTCTTGCTTAAAGTGATGAAAAAGTATTTCCGCCCGGGATCGAACCGGGGACCTTCTGCGTGTTAGGCAGACGTGATAACCGCTACACCACGGAAACTGCTTGTGTGCACCTTACTTCACAGACAACTTGTAGTGATGTTATGATCGTAACTAAAAAATTCAATAAATGTGGTACTTGCAAAACGAGGGGACATGCAGCAGATCCACACACGAAGTGGCTCATTGGAGGACAATACGACATAGGCAGGAAAATACTGTTCCCGCCCGGGATCGAACCGGGGACCTTCTGCGTGTGAAGCAGACGTGATAACCGCTACACTACGGAAACGACGGACCCGACGAGTCCATCCATTTTCACTCAAACTTGCCTCAGCCTTTCTATCGTCGGCGAATGCACACACGACAGATCTAATGTCAGCCTGGAACCCATCACAGCCGAGGGCTCAAGAAGTCTTCGGGGTGCTCGAGAGGGTGTCTGCCGTAGCACCCCTAACGAGATAGCGGCGTTTCGCGCAGTCGTTATTGCAAGTCATATCAGCAAAAGCAATCACTTTCTCAGCAGCAGGCAGTGCGAGCCCAGCGGCAGCTCTACATGAGGGTACCGATAGCCCAGGAGGGCCGCCCCCATCCCGCCAGCGTACACGAGACTTCCAGGGCACCCTGGACGACATCGAGGGACTGGAGTAATTGGCAATCGCCGTGTCATAGGGCTCGTTGGTCTAGGGGTATGATTCCTGCTTAGCGTGCAGAAGGTCCCGGGTTCAAATCCCGAACGAGCCCTAGCGTTTTGTGCAAACTGATCGCACGTCAGTGGCTGAGTCAGCGCAAAAAGCTCGCCGTCAATATCAAATGAACTTCTTATTCGATGTGAACAATTGACACTCTGGTCCGACGCGTTAAAAAAAAAAAAAAAAAAAAGTGGCTAGGGTACCTGGCTCTCACCCAGGAGGAACGGGTTCGATTCCCGGTACCGGAAATGCGCATTTTGTTGCTCCTCTTATGCGACTTGGCCCGACTTAGCTCGACTGACGCTACGCTGACGCTTGCAGAAAACTACGTTAAGTACGATTCGTGGTAACAAGTGACGGCGAGAGCGATGCGACACCTGTCCACCTCTTATCGAGGCACCTAACTGTGGTCAACAAAGCTGGAGGACTGCAAGACTTTGCCACGGGGGTTGAATGCAGCTAACCACACTGCTTAGTGTCCTAACAGCGGAGACAGGTTCAAAAAAAAAAAAAAAAAAAAAAAAAAAAAAAGATGGGTATGATTCCTGCTTAGGGTGCAGGAGGTCCCGGGTTCAAATCCCGGACGAGCCCTAGCGTTTTGTGCAAACTGATCGCACGTCAGTGGCTGAGTCAGCGCAAAAAGCTCGCCGTCAATATCAAATGAATTTCTTATTCGATGTGAGCAATTGACACTCGGGTCCGACGCGTGAAGGCGATTACGAAGGCTTCGGGTACAGATGGTAGCAGATGCATGTTAGTACGTCTTGCTTAAAGTGATGAAAAAGTATTTCCGCCCGGGATCGAACCGGGGACCTTCTGCGTGTTAGGCAGACGTGATAACCGCTACACCACGGAAACTGCTTGTGTGCACCTTACTTCACAGACAACTTGTAGTGATGTTATGATCGTAACTAAAAAATTCAATAAATGTGGTACTTGCAAAACGAGGGGACATGCAGCAGATCCACACACGAAGTGGCTCATTGGAGGACAATACGACATAGGCAGGAAAATACTGTTCCCGCCCGGGATCGAACCGGGGACCTTCTGCGTGTGAAGCAGACGTGATAACCGCTACACTACGGAAACGACGGACCCGACGAGTCCATCCATTTTCACTCAAACTTGCCTCAGCCTTTCTATCGTCGGCGAATGCACACACGACAGATCTAATGTCAGCCTGGAACCCATCACAGCCGAGGGCTCAAGAAGTCTTCGGGGTGCTCGAGAGGGTGTCTGCCGTAGCACCCCTAACGAGATAGCGGCGTTTCGCGCAGTCGTTATTGCAAGTCATATCAGCAAAAGCAATCACTTTCTCAGCAGCAGGCAGTGCGAGCCCAGCGGCAGCTCTACATGAGGGTACCGATAGCCCAGGAGGGCCGCCCCCATCCCGCCAGCGTACACGAGACTTCCAGGGCACCCTGGACGACATCGAGGGACTGGAGTAATTGGCAATCGCCGTGTCATAGGGCTCGTTGGTCTAGGGGTATGATTCCTGCTTAGCGTGCAGAAGGTCCCGGGTTCAAATCCCGAACGAGCCCTAGCGTTTTGTGCAAACTGATCGCACGTCAGTGGCTGAGTCAGCGCAAAAAGCTCGCCGTCAATATCAAATGAACTTCTTATTCGATGTGAACAATTGACACTCTGGTCCGACGCGTTAAAAAAAAAAAAAAAAAAAAGTGGCTAGGGTACCTGGCTCTCACCCAGGAGGAACGGGTTCGATTCCCGGTACCGGAAATGCGCATTTTGTTGCTCCTCTTATGCGACTTGGCCCGACTTAGCTCGACTGACGCTACGCTGACGCTTGCAGAAAACTACGTTAAGTACGATTCGTGGTAACAAGTGACGGCGAGAGCGATGCGACACCTGTCCACCTCTTATCGAGGCACCTAACTGTGGTCAACAAAGCTGGAGGACTGCAAGACTTTGCCACGGGGGTTGAATGCAGCTAACCACACTGCTTAGTGTCCTAACAGCGGAGACAGGTTCAAAAAAAAAAAAAAAAAAAAAAAAAAAAAAAGATGGGTATGATTCCTGCTTAGGGTGCAGGAGGTCCCGGGTTCAAATCCCGGACGAGCCCTAGCGTTTTGTGCAAACTGATCGCACGTCAGTGGCTGAGTCAGCGCAAAAAGCTCGCCGTCAATATCAAATGAATTTCTTATTCGATGTGAGCAATTGACACTCGGGTCCGACGCGTGAAGGCGATTACGAAGGCTTCGGGTACAGATGGTAGCAGATGCATGTTAGTACGTCTTGCTTAAAGTGATGAAAAAGTATTTCCGCCCGGGATCGAACCGGGGACCTTCTGCGTGTTAGGCAGACGTGATAACCGCTACACCACGGAAACTGCTTGTGTGCACCTTACTTCACAGACAACTTGTAGTGATGTTATGATCGTAACTAAAAAATTCAATAAATGTGGTACTTGCAAAACGAGGGGACATGCAGCAGATCCACACACGAAGTGGCTCATTGGAGGACAATACGACATAGGCAGGAAAATACTGTTCCCGCCCGGGATCGAACCGGGGACCTTCTGCGTGTGAAGCAGACGTGATAACCGCTACACTACGGAAACGACGGACCCGACGAGTCCATCCATTTTCACTCAAACTTGCCTCAGCCTTTCTATCGTCGGCGAATGCACACACGACAGATCTAATGTCAGCCTGGAACCCATCACAGCCGAGGGCTCAAGAAGTCTTCGGGGTGCTCGAGAGGGTGTCTGCCGTAGCACCCCTAACGAGATAGCGGCGTTTCGCGCAGTCGTTATTGCAAGTCATATCAGCAAAAGCAATCACTTTCTCAGCAGCAGGCAGTGCGAGCCCAGCGGCAGCTCTACATGAGGGTACCGATAGCCCAGGAGGGCCGCCCCCATCCCGCCAGCGTACACGAGACTTCCAGGGCACCCTGGACGACATCGAGGGACTGGAGTAATTGGCAATCGCCGTGTCATAGGGCTCGTTGGTCTAGGGGTATGATTCCTGCTTAGCGTGCAGAAGGTCCCGGGTTCAAATCCCGAACGAGCCCTAGCGTTTTGTGCAAACTGATCGCACGTCAGTGGCTGAGTCAGCGCAAAAAGCTCGCCGTCAATATCAAATGAACTTCTTATTCGATGTGAACAATTGACACTCTGGTCCGACGCGTTAAAAAAAAAAAAAAAAAAAAGTGGCTAGGGTACCTGGCTCTCACCCAGGAGGAACGGGTTCGATTCCCGGTACCGGAAATGCGCATTTTGTTGCTCCTCTTATGCGACTTGGCCCGACTTAGCTCGACTGACGCTACGCTGACGCTTGCAGAAAACTACGTTAAGTACGATTCGTGGTAACAAGTGACGGCGAGAGCGATGCGACACCTGTCCACCTCTTATCGAGGCACCTAACTGTGGTCAACAAAGCTGGAGGACTGCAAGACTTTGCCACGGGGGTTGAATGCAGCTAACCACACTGCTTAGTGTCCTAACAGCGGAGACAGGTTCAAAAAAAAAAAAAAAAAAAAAAAAAAAAAAAGATGGGTATGATTCCTGCTTAGGGTGCAGGAGGTCCCGGGTTCAAATCCCGGACGAGCCCTAGCGTTTTGTGCAAACTGATCGCACGTCAGTGGCTGAGTCAGCGCAAAAAGCTCGCCGTCAATATCAAATGAATTTCTTATTCGATGTGACCAATTGACACTCGGGTCCGACGCGTGAAGGCGATTACGAAGGCTTCGGGTACAGATGGTAGCAGATGCATGTTAGTACGTCTTGCTTAAAGTGATGAAAAAGTATTTCCGCCCGGGATCGAACCGGGGACCTTCTGCGTGTTAGGCAGACGTGATAACCGCTACACCACGGAAACTGCTTGTGTGCACCTTACTTCACAGACAACTTGTAGTGATGTTATGATCGTAACTAAAAAATTCAATAAATGTGGTACTTGCAAAACGAGGGGACATGCAGCAGATCCACACACGAAGTGGCTCATTGGAGGACAATACGACATAGGCAGGAAAATACTGTTCCCGCCCGGGATCGAACCGGGGACCTTCTGCGTGTGAAGCAGACGTGATAACCGCTACACTACGGAAACGACGGACCCGACGAGTCCATCCATTTTCACTCAAACTTGCCTCAGCCTTTCTATCGTCGGCGAATGCACACACGACAGATCTAATGTCAGCCTGGAACCCATCACAGCCGAGGGCTCAAGAAGTCTTCGGGGTGCTCGAGAGGGTGTCTGCCGTAGCACCCCTAACGAGATAGCGGCGTTTCGCGCAGTCGTTATTGCAAGTCATATCAGCAAAAGCAATCACTTTCTCAGCAGCAGGCAGTGCGAGCCCAGCGGCAGCTCTACATGAGGGTACCGATAGCCCAGGAGGGCCGCCCCCATCCCGCCAGCGTACACGAGACTTCCAGGGCACCCTGGACGACATCGAGGGACTGGAGTAATTGGCAATCGCCGTGTCATAGGGCTCGTTGGTCTAGGGGTATGATTCCTGCTTGTGTAGAAGGTCCCGGGTTCAAATCCCGGACGAGCCCAAGTATTTTGTGCAAACTGATCGCACGTCAGTGGCTGAGTCAGCGCAAAAAGCTCGCCGTCAATATCAAAAGAACTTCTTATTCGATGTGAACAATTGACACTCTGGTCCGACGCGTTAAAAAAAAAAAAAAAAAAAAAAAAAAGTGGCTAGGGTACCTGGCTCTCACCCAGGAGGAACGGGTTCGATTCCCGGTACCGGAAATGCGCATTTTGTTGCTCCTCTTATGCGACTTGGCCCGACTTAGCTCGACTGACGCTACGCTGACGCTTGCAGAAAACTACGTTAAGTACGATTCGTGGTAACAAGTGACGGCGAGAGCGATGCGACACCTGTCCACCTCTTATCGAGGCACCTAACTGTGGTCAACAAAGCTGGAGGACTGCAAGACATTGCCACGGGGGTTGAATGCAGCTAACCACACTGCTTAGTGTCCTAACAGCGGAGACAGGTTCAAAAAAAAAAAAAAAAAAAAGATGGGTATGATTCCTGCTTAGGGTGCAGGAGGTCCCGGGTTCAAATCCCGGACGAGCCCTCGCGTTTTGTGCAAACTGATCGCACGTCAGTGGCTGAGTCAGCGCAAAAAGCTCGCCGTCAATATCAAACGAATTTCTTATTCGACGTGAGCAATTGACACTCTGGTCCGACGCGTGAAGGCGATTACGAAGGTTTCGGGTACAGATGGTAGCGGATGCATGTTAGTAAGTCTTGCTTAAAGTGATGAAAAAGTGTTTCCGCCCGGGATCGAACCGGGGACCTTCTGCGTGTTTGGTAGACGTGATAACCGCTACACCACGGAAACTGCTTGTGTGCGCCGTACTTCACAGACAACTTGTAGTGATGTTGCCATCGTAACTAAAAAATTCAATAAATGTGGTACTTGCAAAACGAAGGGACATGCAGCAGATCCACACACGACGTGGCTCATTGGAGGACAATACGACACAGGCAGAATAATACTGTTCCCGCCCGGGATCGAACCGGGGACCCTCTGCGCGTGAAGCAGACGTGATAACCGCTATACTGCGGAATCGACGGACCAGAGGAGTCCATCCTTGTTCAGTCCAACTTGCCGCAGCCTTTCTCTCGTCCGCGAATGCACATACGACAGTTCTTTTGTCAGCCTGGAACCCATCACAGCCGAGGGCTCAAGAAGTCTTCGGGGTGCTCGAGAGGGTGTCTGCCGTAGCACCCCTAACGAGATAGCGGCGTTTCGCGCAGTCGTTATTGCAAGTCATATCAGCAAAAGCAATCACTTTCTCAGCAGCAGGCAGTGCGAGCCCAGCGGCAGCTCTACATGAGGGTACCGATAGCCCAGGAGGGCCGCCCCCATCCCGCCAGCGTACACGAGACTTCCAGGGCACCCTGGACGACATCGAGGGACTGGAGTAATTGGCAATCGCCGTGTCATAGGGCTCGTTGGTCTAGGGGTATGATTCCTGCTTAGCGTGCAGAAGGTCCCGGGTTCAAATCCCGAACGAGCCCTAGCGTTTTGTGCAAACTGATCGCACGTCAGTGGCTGAGTCAGCGCAAAAAGCTCGCCGTCAATATCAAATGAATTTCTTATTCGATGTGAGCAATTGACACTCGGGTCCGACGCGTGAAGGCGATTACGAAGGCTTCGGGTACAGATGGTAGCAGATGCATGTTAGTACGTCTTGCTTAAAGTGATGAAAAAGTGTTTCCGCCCGGGATCGAACCGGGGACCTTCTGCGTGTTAGGCAGACGTGATAACCGCTACACCACGGAAACTGCTTGTGTGCACCTTACTTCACAGACAACTTGTAGTGATGTTATGATCGTAACTAAAAAATTCAATAAATGTGGTACTTGCAAAACGAGGGGACATGCAGCAGATCCACACACGAAGTGGCTCATTGGAGGACAATACGACATAGGCAGGAAAATACTGTTCCCGCCCGGGATCGAACCGGGGACCTTCTGCGTGTGAAGCAGACGTGATAACCGCTACACTACGGAAACGACGGACCCGACGAGTCCATCCTTTTTCACTCAAACTTGCCTCAGCCTTTCTATCGTCGGCGAATGCACACACGACAGATCTAATGTCAGCCTGGAACCCATCACAGCCGAGGGCTCAAGAAGTCTTCAGGGTGCTCGAGAGGGTGTCTGCCGTAGCACCCTTAACGAGATAGCGGCGTTTCGCGCGGTCGTTATTGCAAGTCATATCAGCAAAAGCAATCACTTTCTCAGCAGCAGGCAGTGCGAGCCCAGCGGCAGCTCTACATGAGGGTACCGATAGCCCAGGAGGGCCGCCCCCATCCCGCCAGCGTACACGAGACTTCCAGGGCACCCTGGACGACATCGAGGGACTGGAGTAATTGGCAATCGCCGTGTCATAGGGCTCGTTGGTCTAGGGGTATGATTCCTGCTTAGCGTGCAGAAGGTCCCGGGTTCAAATCCCGAACGAGCCCTAGCGTTTTGTGCAAACTGATCGCACGTCAGTGGCTGAGTCAGCGCAAAAAGCTCGCCGTCAATATCAAATGAACTTCTTATTCGATGTGAACAATTGACACTCTGGTCCGACGCGTTAAAAAAAAAAAAAAAAAAAAAGTGGCTAGGGTACCTGGCTCTCACCCAGGAGGAACGGGTTCGATTCCCGGTACCGGAAATGCGCATTTTGTTGCTCCTCTTATGCGACTTGGCCCGACTTAGCTCGACTGACGCTACGCTGACGCTTGCAGAAAACTACGTTAAGTACGATTCGTGGTAACAAGTGACGGCGAGAGCGATGCGACACCTGTCCACCTCTTATCGAGGCACCTAACTGTGGTCAACAAAGCTGGAGGACTGCAAGACTTTGCCACGGGGGTTGAATGCAGCTAACCACACTGCTTAGTGTCCTAACAGCGGAGACAGGTTCAAAAAAAAAAAAAAAAAAAAAAAAAAAAAAAAAAAAAAAAAAAAGATGGGTATGATTCCTGCTTAGGGTGCAGGAGGTCCCGGGTTCAAATCCCGGACGAGCCCTAGCGTTTTGTGCAAACTGATCGCACGTCAGTGGCTGAGTCAGCGCAAAAAGCTCGCCGTCAATATCAAATGAATTTCTTATTCGATGTGAGCAATTGACACTCGGGTCCGACGCGTGAAGGCGATTACGAAGGCTTCGGGTACAGATGGTAGCAGATGCATGTTAGTACGTCTTGCTTAAAGTGATGAAAAAGTATTTCCGCCCGGGATCGAACCGGGGACCTTCTGCGTGTTAGGCAGACGTGATAACCGCTACACCACGGAAACTGCTTGTGTGCACCTTACTTCACAGACAACTTGTAGTGATGTTATGATCGTAACTAAAAAATTCAATAAATGTGGTACTTGCAAAACGAGGGGACATGCAGCAGATCCACACACGAAGTGGCTCATTGGAGGACAATACGACATAGGCAGGAAAATACTGTTCCCGCCCGGGATCGAACCGGGGACCTTCTGCGTGTGAAGCAGACGTGATAACCGCTACACTACGGAAACGACGGACCCGACGAGTCCATCCATTTTCACTCAAACTTGCCTCAGCCTTTCTATCGTCGGCGAATGCACACACGACAGATCTAATGTCAGCCTGGAACCCATCACAGCCGAGGGCTCAAGAAGTCTTCGGGGTGCTCGAGAGGGTGTCTGCCGTAGCACCCCTAACGAGATAGCGGCGTTTCGCGCAGTCGTTATTGCAAGTCATATCAGCAAAAGCAATCACTTTCTCAGCAGCAGGCAGTGCGAGCCCAGCGGCAGCTCTACATGAGGGTACCGATAGCCCAGGAGGGCCGCCCCCATCCCGCCAGCGTACACGAGACTTCCAGGGCACCCTGGACGACATCGAGGGACTGGAGTAATTGGCAATCGCCGTGTCATAGGGCTCGTTGGTCTAGGGGTATGATTCCTGCTTGTGTAGAAGGTCCCGGGTTCAAATCCCGGACGAGCCCAAGTATTTTGTGCAAACTGATCGCACGTCAGTGGCTGAGTCAGCGCAAAAAGCTCGCCGTCAATATCAAAAGAACTTCTTATTCGATGTGAACAATTGACACTCTGGTCCGACGCGTTAAAAAAAAAAAAAAAAAAAAAAAAAGTGGCTAGGGTACCTGGCTCTCACCCAGGAGGAACGGGTTCGATTCCCGGTACCGGAAATGCGCATTTTGTTGCTCCTCTTATGCGACTTGGCCCGACTTAGCTCGACTGACGCTACGCTGACGCTTGCAGAAAACTACGTTAAGTACGATTCGTGGTAACAAGTGACGGCGAGAGCGATGCGACACCTGTCCACCTCTTATCGAGGCACCTAACTGTGGTCAACAAAGCTGGAGGACTGCAAGACATTGCCACGGGGGTTGAATGCAGCTAACCACACTGCTTAGTGTCCTAACAGCGGAGACAGGTTCAAAAAAAAAAAAAAAAAAAAGATGGGTATGATTCCTGCTTAGGGTGCAGGAGGTCCCGGGTTCAAATCCCGGACGAGCCCTCGCGTTTTGTGCAAACTGATCGCACGTCAGTGGCTGAGTCAGCGCAAAAAGCTCGCCGTCAATATCAAACGAATTTCTTATTCGACGTGAGCAATTGACACTCTGGTCCGACGCGTGAAGGCGATTACGAAGGTTTCGGGTACAGATGGTAGCGGATGCATGTTAGTAAGTCTTGCTTAAAGTGATGAAAAAGTGTTTCCGCCCGGGATCGAACCGGGGACCTTCTGCGTGTTTGGTAGACGTGATAACCGCTACACCACGGAAACTGCTTGTGTGCGCCGTACTTCACAGACAACTTGTAGTGATGTTGCCATCGTAACTAAAAAATTCAATAAATGTGGTACTTGCAAAACGAAGGGACATGCAGCAGATCCACACACGACGTGGCTCATTGGAGGACAATACGACACAGGCAGAATAATACTGTTCCCGCCCGGGATCGAACCGGGGACCCTCTGCGCGTGAAGCAGACGTGATAACCGCTATACTGCGGAATCGACGGACCAGAGGAGTCCATCCTTGTTCAGTCCAACTTGCCGCAGCCTTTCTCTCGTCCGCGAATGCACATACGACAGTTCTTTTGTCAGCCTGGAACCCATCACAGCCGAGGGCTCAAGAAGTCTTCGGGGTGCTCGAGAGGGTGTCTGCCGTAGCACCCCTAACGAGATAGCGGCGTTTCGCGCAGTCGTTATTGCAAGTCATATCAGCAAAAGCAATCACTTTCTCAGCAGCAGGCAGTGCGAGCCCAGCGGCAGCTCTACATGAGGGTACCGATAGCCCAGGAGGGCCGCCCCCATCCCGCCAGCGTACACGAGACTTCCAGGGCACCCTGGACGACATCGAGGGACTGGAGTAATTGGCAATCGCCGTGTCATAGGGCTCGTTGGTCTAGGGGTATGATTCCTGCTTGTGTAGAAGGTCCCGGGTTCAAATCCCGGACGAGCCCAAGTATTTTGTGCAAACTGATCGCACGTCAGTGGCTGAGTCAGCGCAAAAAGCTCGCCGTCAATATCAAAAGAACTTCTTATTCGATGTGAACAATTGACACTCTGGTCCGACGCGTTAAAAAAAAAAAAAAAAAAAAAAAAAAGTGGCTAGGGTACCTGGCTCTCACCCAGGAGGAACGGGTTCGATTCCCGGTACCGGAAATGCGCATTTTGTTGCTCCTCTTATGCGACTTGGCCCGACTTAGCTCGACTGACGCTACGCTGACGCTTGCAGAAAACTACGTTAAGTACGATTCGTGGTAACAAGTGACGGCGAGAGCGATGCGACACCTGTCCACCTCTTATCGAGGCACCTAACTGTGGTCAACAAAGCTGGAGGACTGCAAGACATTGCCACGGGGGTTGAATGCAGCTAACCACACTGCTTAGTGTCCTAACAGCGGAGACAGGTTCAAAAAAAAAAAAAAAAAAAAAGATGGGTATGATTCCTGCTTAGGGTGCAGGAGGTCCCGGGTTCAAATCCCGGACGAGCCCTCGCGTTTTGTGCAAACTGATCGCACGTCAGTGGCTGAGTCAGCGCAAAAAGCTCGCCGTCAATATCAAACGAATTTCTTATTCGACGTGAGCAATTGACACTCTGGTCCGACGCGTGAAGGCGATTACGAAGGTTTCGGGTACAGATGGTAGCGGATGCATGTTAGTAAGTCTTGCTTAAAGTGATGAAAAAGTGTTTCCGCCCGGGATCGAACCGGGGACCTTCTGCGTGTTTGGTAGACGTGATAACCGCTACACCACGGAAACTGCTTGTGTGCGCCGTACTTCACAGACAACTTGTAGTGATGTTGCCATCGTAACTAAAAAATTCAATAAATGTGGTACTTGCAAAACGAAGGGACATGCAGCAGATCCACACACGACGTGGCTCATTGGAGGACAATACGACACAGGCAGAATAATACTGTTCCCGCCCGGGATCGAACCGGGGACCCTCTGCGCGTGAAGCAGACGTGATAACCGCTATACTGCGGAATCGACGGACCAGAGGAGTCCATCCTTGTTCAGTCCAACTTGCCGCAGCCTTTCTCTCGTCCGCGAATGCACATACGACAGTTCTTTTGTCAGCCTGGAACCCATCACAGCCGAGGGCTCAAGAAGTCTTCGGGGTGCTCGAGAGGGTGTCTGCCGTAGCACCCCTAACGAGATAGCGGCGTTTCGCGCAGTCGTTATTGCAAGTCATATCAGCAAAAGCAATCACTTTCTCAGCAGCAGGCAGTGCGAGCCCAGCGGCAGCTCTAAATGAGGGTACCGATAGCCCAGGAGGGCCGCCCCCATCCCGCCAGCGTACACGAGACTTCCAGGGCACCCTGGACGACATCGAGGGACTGGAGTAATTGGCAATCGCCGTGTCATAGGGCTCGTTGGTCTAGGGGTATGATTCCTGCTTGTGTAGAAGGTCCCGGGTTCAAATCCCGGACGAGCCCAAGTATTTTGTGCAAACTGATCGCACGTCAGTGGCTGAGTCAGCGCAAAAAGCTCGCCGTCAATATCAAAAGAACTTCTTATTCGATGTGAACAATTGACACTCTGGTCCGACGCTTTAAAAAAAAAAAAAAAAAAAAAAAAAGTGGCTAGGGTACCTGGCTCTCACCCAGGAGGAACGGGTTCGATTCCCGGTACCGGAAATGCGCATTTTGTTGCTCCTCTTATGCGACTTGGCCCGACTTAGCTCGACTGACGCTACGCTGACGCTTGCAGAAAACTACGTTAAGTACGATTCGTGGTAACAAGTGACGGCGAGAGCGATGCGACACCTGTCCACCTCTTATCGAGGCACCTAACTGTGGTCAACAAAGCTGGAGGACTGCAAGACATTGCCACGGGGGTTGAATGCAGCTAACCACACTGCTTAGTGTCCTAACAGCGGAGACAGGTTCAAAAAAAAAAAAAAAAAAAAGATGGGTATGATTCCTGCTTAGGGTGCAGGAGGTCCCGGGTTCAAATCCCGGACGAGCCCTCGCGTTTTGTGCAAACTGATCGCACGTCAGTGGCTGAGTCAGCGCAAAAAGCTCGCCGTCAATATCAAACGAATTTCTTATTCGACGTGAGCAATTGACACTCTGGTCCGACGCGTGAAGGCGATTACGAAGGTTTCGGGTACAGATGGTAGCGGATGCATGTTAGTAAGTCTTGCTTAAAGTGATGAAAAAGTGTTTCCGCCCGGGATCGAACCGGGGACCTTCTGCGTGTTTGGTAGACGTGATAACCGCTACACCACGGAAACTGCTTGTGTGCGCCGTACTTCACAGACAACTTGTAGTGATGTTGCCATCGTAACTAAAAAATTCAATAAATGTGGTACTTGCAAAACGAAGGGACATGCAGCAGATCCACACACGACGTGGCTCATTGGAGGACAATACGACACAGGCAGAATAATACTGTTCCCGCCCGGGATCGAACCGGGGACCCTCTGCGCGTGAAGCAGACGTGATAACCGCTATACTGCGGAATCGACGGACCAGAGGAGTCCATCCTTGTTCAGTCCAACTTGCCGCAGCCTTTCTCTCGTCCGCGAATGCACATACGACAGTTCTTTTGTCAGCCTGGAACCCATCACAGCCGAGGGCTCAAGAAGTCTTCGGGGTGCTCGAGAGGGTGTCTGCCGTAGCACCCCTAACGAGATAGCGGCGTTTCGCGCAGTCGTTATTGCAAGTCATATCAGCAAAAGCAATCACTTTCTCAGCAGCAGGCAGTGCGAGCCCAGCGGCAGCTCTACATGAGGGTACCGATAGCCCAGGAGGGCCGCCCCCATCCCGCCAGCGTACACGAGACTTCCAGGGCACCCTGGACGACATCGAGGGACTGGAGTAATTGGCAATCGCCGTGTCATAGGGCTCGTTGGTCTAGGGGTATGATTCCTGCTTAGCGTGCAGAAGGTCCCGGGTTCAAATCCCGAACGAGCCCTAGCGTTTTGTGCAAACTGATCGCACGTCAGTGGCTGAGTCAGCGCAAAAAGCTCGCCGTCAATATCAAATGAACTTCTTATTCGATGTGAACAATTGACACTCTGGTCCGACGCGTTAAAAAAAAAAAAAAAAAAAAAAGTGGCTAGGGTACCTGGCTCTCACCCAGGAGGAACGGGTTCGATTCCCGGTACCGGAAATGCGCATTTTGTTGCTCCTCTTATGCGACTTGGCCCGACTTAGCTCGACTGACGCTACGCTGACGCTTGCAGAAAACTACGTTAAGTACGATTCGTGGTAACAAGTGACGGCGAGAGCGATGCGACACCTGTCCACCTCTTATCGAGGCACCTAACTGTGGTCAACAAAGCTGGAGGACTGCAAGACTTTGCCACGGGGGTTGAATGCAGCTAACCACACTGCTTAGTGTCCTAACAGCGGAGACAGGTTCAAAAAAAAAAAAAAAAAAAAAAAAAAAAAAAGATGGGTATGATTCCTGCTTAGGGTGCAGGAGGTCCCGGGTTCAAATCCCGGACGAGCCCTAGCGTTTTGTGCAAACTGATCGCACGTCAGTGGCTGAGTCAGCGCAAAAAGCTCGCCGTCAATATCAAATGAATTTCTTATTCGATGTGAGCAATTGACACTCGGGTCCGACGCGTGAAGGCGATTACGAAGGCTTCGGGTACAGATGGTAGCAGATGCATGTTAGTACGTCTTGCTTAAAGTGATGAAAAAGTGTTTCCGCCCGGGATCGAACCGGGGACCTTCTGCGTGTTAGGCAGACGTGATAACCGCTACACCACGGAAACTGCTTGTGTGCACCTTACTTCACAGACAACTTGTAGTGATGTTATGATCGTAACTAAAAAATTCAATAAATGTGGTACTTGCAAAACGAGGGGACATGCAGCAGATCCACACACGAAGTGGCTCATTGGAGGACAATACGACATAGGCAGGAAAATACTGTTCCCGCCCGGGATCGAACCGGGGACCTTCTGCGTGTGAAGCAGACGTGATAACCGCTACACTACGGAAACGACGGACCCGACGAGTCCATCCATTTTCACTCAAACTTGCCTCAGCCTTTCTATCGTCGGCGAATGCACACACGACAGATCTAATGTCAGCCTGGAACCCATCACAGCCGAGGGCTCAAGAAGTCTTCGGGGTGCTCGAGAGGGTGTCTGCCGTAGCACCCCTAACGAGATAGCGGCGTTTCGCGCAGTCGTTATTGCAAGTCATATCAGCAAAAGCAATCACTTTCTCAGCAGCAGGCAGTGCGAGCCCAGCGGCAGCTCTACATGAGGGTACCGATAGCCCAGGAGGGCCGCCCCCATCCCGCCAGCGTACACGAGACTTCCAGGGCACCCTGGACGACATCGAGGGACTGGAGTAATTGGCAATCGCCGTGTCATAGGGCTCGTTGGTCTAGGGGTATGATTCCTGCTTAGCGTGCAGAAGGTCCCGGGTTCAAATCCCGAACGAGCCCTAGCGTTTTGTGCAAACTGATCGCACGTCAGTGGCTGAGTCAGCGCAAAAAGCTCGCCGTCAATATCAAATGAACTTCTTATTCGATGTGAACAATTGACACTCTGGTCCGACGCGTTAAAAAAAAAAAAAAAAAAAAAAGTGGCTAGGGTACCTGGCTCTCACCCAGGAGGAACGGGTTCGATTCCCGGTACCGGAAATGCGCATTTTGTTGCTCCTCTTATGCGACTTGGCCCGACTTAGCTCGACTGACGCTACGCTGACGCTTGCAGAAAACTACGTTAAGTACGATTCGTGGTAACAAGTGACGGCGAGAGCGATGCGACACCTGTCCACCTCTTATCGAGGCACCTAACTGTGGTCAACAAAGCTGGAGGACTGCAAGACTTTGCCACGGGGGTTGAATGCAGCTAACCACACTGCTTAGTGTCCTAACAGCGGAGACAGGTTCAAAAAAAAAAAAAAAAAAAAAAAAAAAAAAAGATGGGTATGATTCCTGCTTAGGGTGCAGGAGGTCCCGGGTTCAAATCCCGGACGAGCCCTAGCGTTTTGTGCAAACTGATCGCACGTCAGTGGCTGAGTCAGCGCAAAAAGCTCGCCGTCAATATCAAATGAATTTCTTATTCGATGTGAGCAATTGACACTCGGGTCCGACGCGTGAAGGCGATTACGAAGGCTTCGGGTACAGATGGTAGCAGATGCATGTTAGTACGTCTTGCTTAAAGTGATGAAAAAGTGTTTCCGCCCGGGATCGAACCGGGGACCTTCTGCGTGTTAGGCAGACGTGATAACCGCTACACCACGGAAACTGCTTGTGTGCACCTTACTTCACAGACAACTTGTAGTGATGTTATGATCGTAACTAAAAAATTCAATAAATGTGGTACTTGCAAAACGAGGGGACATGCAGCAGATCCACACACGAAGTGGCTCATTGGAGGACAATACGACATAGGCAGGAAAATACTGTTCCCGCCCGGGATCGAACCGGGGACCTTCTGCGTGTGAAGCAGACGTGATAACCGCTACACTACGGAAACGACGGACCCGACGAGTCCATCCATTTTCACTCAAACTTGCCTCAGCCTTTCTATCGTCGGCGAATGCACACACGACAGATCTAATGTCAGCCTGGAACCCATCACAGCCGAGGGCTCAAGAAGTCTTCGGGGTGCTCGAGAGGGTGTCTGCCGTAGCACCCCTAACGAGATAGCGGCGTTTCGCGCAGTCGTTATTGCAAGTCATATCAGCAAAAGCAATCACTTTCTCAGCAGCAGGCAGTGCGAGCCCAGCGGCAGCTCTACATGAGGGTACCGATAGCCCAGGAGGGCCGCCCCCATCCCGCCAGCGTACACGAGACTTCCAGGGCACCCTGGACGACATCGAGGGACTGGAGTAATTGGCAATCGCCGTGTCATAGGGCTCGTTGGTCTAGGGGTATGATTCCTGCTTAGCGTGCAGAAGGTCCCGGGTTCAAATCCCGAACGAGCCCTAGCGTTTTGTGCAAACTGATCGCACGTCAGTGGCTGAGTCAGCGCAAAAAGCTCGCCGTCAATATCAAATGAACTTCTTATTCGATGTGAACAATTGACACTCTGGTCCGACGCGTTAAAAAAAAAAAAAAAAAAAAAAGTGGCTAGGGTACCTGGCTCTCACCCAGGAGGAACGGGTTCGATTCCCGGTACCGGAAATGCGCATTTTGTTGCTCCTCTTATGCGACTTGGCCCGACTTAGCTCGACTGACGCTACGCTGACGCTTGCAGAAAACTACGTTAAGTACGATTCGTGGTAACAAGTGACGGCGAGAGCGATGCGACACCTGTCCACCTCTTATCGAGGCACCTAACTGTGGTCAACAAAGCTGGAGGACTGCAAGACTTTGCCACGGGGGTTGAATGCAGCTAACCACACTGCTTAGTGTCCTAACAGCGGAGACAGGTTCAAAAAAAAAAAAAAAAAAAAAAAAAAAAAAAGATGGGTATGATTCCTGCTTAGGGTGCAGGAGGTCCCGGGTTCAAATCCCGGACGAGCCCTAGCGTTTTGTGCAAACTGATCGCACGTCAGTGGCTGAGTCAGCGCAAAAAGCTCGCCGTCAATATCAAATGAATTTCTTATTCGATGTGAGCAATTGACACTCGGGTCCGACGCGTGAAGGCGATTACGAAGGCTTCGGGTACAGATGGTAGCAGATGCATGTTAGTACGTCTTGCTTAAAGTGATGAAAAAGTGTTTCCGCCCGGGATCGAACCGGGGACCTTCTGCGTGTTAGGCAGACGTGATAACCGCTACACCACGGAAACTGCTTGTGTGCACCTTACTTCACAGACAACTTGTAGTGATGTTATGATCGTAACTAAAAAATTCAATAAATGTGGTACTTGCAAAACGAGGGGACATGCAGCAGATCCACACACGAAGTGGCTCATTGGAGGACAATACGACATAGGCAGGAAAATACTGTTCCCGCCCGGGATCGAACCGGGGACCTTCTGCGTGTGAAGCAGACGTGATAACCGCTACACTACGGAAACGACGGACCCGACGAGTCCATCCATTTTCACTCAAACTTGCCTCAGCCTTTCTATCGTCGGCGAATGCACACACGACAGATCTAATGTCAGCCTGGAACCCATCACAGCCGAGGGCTCAAGAAGTCTTCGGGGTGCTCGAGAGGGTGTCTGCCGTAGCACCCCTAACGAGATAGCGGCGTTTCGCGCAGTCGTTATTGCAAGTCATATCAGCAAAAGCAATCACTTTCTCAGCAGCAGGCAGTGCGAGCCCAGCGGCAGCTCTACATGAGGGTACCGATAGCCCAGGAGGGCCGCCCCCATCCCGCCAGCGTACACGAGACTTCCAGGGCACCCTGGACGACATCGAGGGACTGGAGTAATTGGCAATCGCCGTGTCATAGGGCTCGTTGGTCTAGGGGTATGATTCCTGCTTAGCGTGCAGAAGGTCCCGGGTTCAAATCCCGAACGAGCCCTAGCGTTTTGTGCAAACTGATCGCACGTCAGTGGCTGAGTCAGCGCAAAAAGCTCGCCGTCAATATCAAATGAACTTCTTATTCGATGTGAACAATTGACACTCTGGTCCGACGCGTTAAAAAAAAAAAAAAAAAAAAAAGTGGCTAGGGTACCTGGCTCTCACCCAGGAGGAACGGGTTCGATTCCCGGTACCGGAAATGCGCATTTTGTTGCTCCTCTTATGCGACTTGGCCCGACTTAGCTCGACTGACGCTACGCTGACGCTTGCAGAAAACTACGTTAAGTACGATTCGTGGTAACAAGTGACGGCGAGAGCGATGCGACACCTGTCCACCTCTTATCGAGGCACCTAACTGTGGTCAACAAAGCTGGAGGACTGCAAGACTTTGCCACGGGGGTTGAATGCAGCTAACCACACTGCTTAGTGTCCTAACAGCGGAGACAGGTTCAAAAAAAAAAAAAAAAAAAAAAAAAAAAAAAGATGGGTATGATTCCTGCTTAGGGTGCAGGAGGTCCCGGGTTCAAATCCCGGACGAGCCCTAGCGTTTTGTGCAAACTGATCGCACGTCAGTGGCTGAGTCAGCGCAAAAAGCTCGCCGTCAATATCAAATGAATTTCTTATTCGATGTGAGCAATTGACACTCGGGTCCGACGCGTGAAGGCGATTACGAAGGCTTCGGGTACAGATGGTAGCAGATGCATGTTAGTACGTCTTGCTTAAAGTGATGAAAAAGTGTTTCCGCCCGGGATCGAACCGGGGACCTTCTGCGTGTTAGGCAGACGTGATAACCGCTACACCACGGAAACTGCTTGTGTGCACCTTACTTCACAGACAACTTGTAGTGATGTTATGATCGTAACTAAAAAATTCAATAAATGTGGTACTTGCAAAACGAGGGGACATGCAGCAGATCCACACACGAAGTGGCTCATTGGAGGACAATACGACATAGGCAGGAAAATACTGTTCCCGCCCGGGATCGAACCGGGGACCTTCTGCGTGTGAAGCAGACGTGATAACCGCTACACTACGGAAACGACGGACCCGACGAGTCCATCCATTTTCACTCAAACTTGCCTCAGCCTTTCTATCGTCGGCGAATGCACACACGACAGATCTAATGTCAGCCTGGAACCCATCACAGCCGAGGGCTCAAGAAGTCTTCGGGGTGCTCGAGAGGGTGTCTGCCGTAGCACCCCTAACGAGATAGCGGCGTTTCGCGCAGTCGTTATTGCAAGTCATATCAGCAAAAGCAATCACTTTCTCAGCAGCAGGCAGTGCGAGCCCAGCGGCAGCTCTACATGAGGGTACCGATAGCCCAGGAGGGCCGCCCCCATCCCGCCAGCGTACACGAGACTTCCAGGGCACCCTGGACGACATCGAGGGACTGGAGTAATTGGCAATCGCCGTGTCATAGGGCTCGTTGGTCTAGGGGTATGATTCCTGCTTAGCGTGCAGAAGGTCCCGGGTTCAAATCCCGAACGAGCCCTAGCGTTTTGTGCAAACTGATCGCACGTCAGTGGCTGAGTCAGCGCAAAAAGCTCGCCGTCAATATCAAATGAACTTCTTATTCGATGTGAACAATTGACACTCTGGTCCGACGCGTTAAAAAAAAAAAAAAAAAAAAAAGTGGCTAGGGTACCTGGCTCTCACCCAGGAGGAACGGGTTCGATTCCCGGTACCGGAAATGCGCATTTTGTTGCTCCTCTTATGCGACTTGGCCCGACTTAGCTCGACTGACGCTACGCTGACGCTTGCAGAAAACTACGTTAAGTACGATTCGTGGTAACAAGTGACGGCGAGAGCGATGCGACACCTGTCCACCTCTTATCGAGGCACCTAACTGTGGTCAACAAAGCTGGAGGACTGCAAGACTTTGCCACGGGGGTTGAATGCAGCTAACCACACTGCTTAGTGTCCTAACAGCGGAGACAGGTTCAAAAAAAAAAAAAAAAAAAAAAAAAAAAAAAAAAAGATGGGTATGATTCCTGCTTAGGGTGCAGGAGGTCCCGGGTTCAAATCCCGGACGAGCCCTAGCGTTTTGTGCAAACTGATCGCACGTCAGTGGCTGAGTCAGCGCAAAAAGCTCGCCGTCAATATCAAATGAATTTCTTATTCGATGTGAGCAATTGACACTCGGGTCCGACGCGTGAAGGCGATTACGAAGGCTTCGGGTACAGATGGTAGCAGATGCATGTTAGTACGTCTTGCTTAAAGTGATGAAAAAGTGTTTCCGCCCGGGATCGAACCGGGGACCTTCTGCGTGTTAGGCAGACGTGATAACCGCTACACCACGGAAACTGCTTGTGTGCACCTTACTTCACAGACAACTTGTAGTGATGTTATGATCGTAACTAAAAAATTCAATAAATGTGGTACTTGCAAAACGAGGGGACATGCAGCAGATCCACACACGAAGTGGCTCATTGGAGGACAATACGACATAGGCAGGAAAATACTGTTCCCGCCCGGGATCGAACCGGGGACCTTCTGCGTGTGAAGCAGACGTGATAACCGCTACACTACGGAAACGACGGACCCGACGAGTCCATCCATTTTCACTCAAACTTGCCTCAGCCTTTCTATCGTCGGCGAATGCACACACGACAGATCTAATGTCAGCCTGGAACCCATCACAGCCGAGGGCTCAAGAAGTCTTCGGGGTGCTCGAGAGGGTGTCTGCCGTAGCACCCCTAACGAGATAGCGGCGTTTCGCGCAGTCGTTATTGCAAGTCATATCAGCAAAAGCAATCACTTTCTCAGCAGCAGGCAGTGCGAGCCCAGCGGCAGCTCTACATGAGGGTACCGATAGCCCAGGAGGGCCGCCCCCATCCCGCCAGCGTACACGAGACTTCCAGGGCACCCTGGACGACATCGAGGGACTGGAGTAATTGGCAATCGCCGTGTCATAGGGCTCGTTGGTCTAGGGGTATGATTCCTGCTTAGCGTGCAGAAGGTCCCGGGTTCAAATCCCGAACGAGCCCTAGCGTTTTGTGCAAACTGATCGCACGTCAGTGGCTGAGTCAGCGCAAAAAGCTCGCCGTCAATATCAAATGAACTTCTTATTCGATGTGAACAATTGACACTCTGGTCCGACGCGTTAAAAAAAAAAAAAAAAAAAAAAGTGGCTAGGGTACCTGGCTCTCACCCAGGAGGAACGGGTTCGATTCCCGGTACCGGAAATGCGCATTTTGTTGCTCCTCTTATGCGACTTGGCCCGACTTAGCTCGACTGACGCTACGCTGACGCTTGCAGAAAACTACGTTAAGTACGATTCGTGGTAACAAGTGACGGCGAGAGCGATGCGACACCTGTCCACCTCTTATCGAGGCACCTAACTGTGGTCAACAAAGCTGGAGGACTGCAAGACTTTGCCACGGGGGTTGAATGCAGCTAACCACACTGCTTAGTGTCCTAACAGCGGAGACAGGTTCAAAAAAAAAAAAAAAAAAAAAAAAAAAAAAAGATGGGTATGATTCCTGCTTAGGGTGCAGGAGGTCCCGGGTTCAAATCCCGGACGAGCCCTAGCGTTTTGTGCAAACTGATCGCACGTCAGTGGCTGAGTCAGCGCAAAAAGCTCGCCGTCAATATCAAATGAATTTCTTATTCGATGTGAGCAATTGACACTCGGGTCCGACGCGTGAAGGCGATTACGAAGGCTTCGGGTACAGATGGTAGCAGATGCATGTTAGTACGTCTTGCTTAAAGTGATGAAAAAGTGTTTCCGCCCGGGATCGAACCGGGGACCTTCTGCGTGTTAGGCAGACGTGATAACCGCTACACCACGGAAACTGCTTGTGTGCACCTTACTTCACAGACAACTTGTAGTGATGTTATGATCGTAACTAAAAAATTCAATAAATGTGGTACTTGCAAAACGAGGGGACATGCAGCAGATCCACACACGAAGTGGCTCATTGGAGGACAATACGACATAGGCAGGAAAATACTGTTCCCGCCCGGGATCGAACCGGGGACCTTCTGCGTGTGAAGCAGACGTGATAACCGCTACACTACGGAAACGACGGACCCGACGAGTCCATCCATTTTCACTCAAACTTGCCTCAGCCTTTCTATCGTCGGCGAATGCACACACGACAGATCTAATGTCAGCCTGGAACCCATCACAGCCGAGGGCTCAAGAAGTCTTCGGGGTGCTCGAGAGGGTGTCTGCCGTAGCACCCCTAACGAGATAGCGGCGTTTCGCGCAGTCGTTATTGCAAGTCATATCAGCAAAAGCAATCACTTTCTCAGCAGCAGGCAGTGCGAGCCCAGCGGCAGCTCTACATGAGGGTACCGATAGCCCAGGAGGGCCGCCCCCATCCCGCCAGCGTACACGAGACTTCCAGGGCACCCTGGACGACATCGAGGGACTGGAGTAATTGGCAATCGCCGTGTCATAGGGCTCGTTGGTCTAGGGGTATGATTCCTGCTTAGCGTGCAGAAGGTCCCGGGTTCAAATCCCGAACGAGCCCTAGCGTTTTGTGCAAACTGATCGCACGTCAGTGGCTGAGTCAGCGCAAAAAGCTCGCCGTCAATATCAAATGAACTTCTTATTCGATGTGAACAATTGACACTCTGGTCCGACGCGTTAAAAAAAAAAAAAAAAAAAAAAGTGGCTAGGGTACCTGGCTCTCACCCAGGAGGAACGGGTTCGATTCCCGGTACCGGAAATGCGCATTTTGTTGCTCCTCTTATGCGACTTGGCCCGACTTAGCTCGACTGACGCTACGCTGACGCTTGCAGAAAACTACGTTAAGTACGATTCGTGGTAACAAGTGACGGCGAGAGCGATGCGACACCTGTCCACCTCTTATCGAGGCACCTAACTGTGGTCAACAAAGCTGGAGGACTGCAAGACTTTGCCACGGGGGTTGAATGCAGCTAACCACACTGCTTAGTGTCCTAACAGCGGAGACAGGTTCAAAAAAAAAAAAAAAAAAAAAAAAAAAAAAAAAAAGATGGGTATGATTCCTGCTTAGGGTGCAGGAGGTCCCGGGTTCAAATCCCGGACGAGCCCTAGCGTTTTGTGCAAACTGATCGCACGTCAGTGGCTGAGTCAGCGCAAAAAGCTCGCCGTCAATATCAAATGAATTTCTTATTCGATGTGAGCAATTGACACTCGGGTCCGACGCGTGAAGGCGATTACGAAGGCTTCGGGTACAGATGGTAGCAGATGCATGTTAGTACGTCTTGCTTAAAGTGATGAAAAAGTGTTTCCGCCCGGGATCGAACCGGGGACCTTCTGCGTGTTAGGCAGACGTGATAACCGCTACACCACGGAAACTGCTTGTGTGCACCTTACTTCACAGACAACTTGTAGTGATGTTATGATCGTAACTAAAAAATTCAATAAATGTGGTACTTGCAAAACGAGGGGACATGCAGCAGATCCACACACGAAGTGGCTCATTGGAGGACAATACGACATAGGCAGGAAAATACTGTTCCCGCCCGGGATCGAACCGGGGACCTTCTGCGTGTGAAGCAGACGTGATAACCGCTACACTACGGAAACGACGGACCCGACGAGTCCATCCATTTTCACTCAAACTTGCCTCAGCCTTTCTATCGTCGGCGAATGCACACACGACAGATCTAATGTCAGCCTGGAACCCATCACAGCCGAGGGCTCAAGAAGTCTTCGGGGTGCTCGAGAGGGTGTCTGCCGTAGCACCCCTAACGAGATAGCGGCGTTTCGCGCAGTCGTTATTGCAAGTCATATCAGCAAAAGCAATCACTTTCTCAGCAGCAGGCAGTGCGAGCCCAGCGGCAGCTCTACATGAGGGTACCGATAGCCCAGGAGGGCCGCCCCCATCCCGCCAGCGTACACGAGACTTCCAGGGCACCCTGGACGACATCGAGGGACTGGAGTAATTGGCAATCGCCGTGTCATAGGGCTCGTTGGTCTAGGGGTATGATTCCTGCTTAGCGTGCAGAAGGTCCCGGGTTCAAATCCCGAACGAGCCCTAGCGTTTTGTGCAAACTGATCGCACGTCAGTGGCTGAGTCAGCGCAAAAAGCTCGCCGTCAATATCAAATGAACTTCTTATTCGATGTGAACAATTGACACTCTGGTCCGACGCGTTAAAAAAAAAAAAAAAAAAAAAAGTGGCTAGGGTACCTGGCTCTCACCCAGGAGGAACGGGTTCGATTCCCGGTACCGGAAATGCGCATTTTGTTGCTCCTCTTATGCGACTTGGCCCGACTTAGCTCGACTGACGCTACGCTGACGCTTGCAGAAAACTACGTTAAGTACGATTCGTGGTAACAAGTGACGGCGAGAGCGATGCGACACCTGTCCACCTCTTATCGAGGCACCTAACTGTGGTCAACAAAGCTGGAGGACTGCAAGACTTTGCCACGGGGGTTGAATGCAGCTAACCACACTGCTTAGTGTCCTAACAGCGGAGACAGGTTCAAAAAAAAAAAAAAAAAAAAAAAAAAAAAAAAAAAGATGGGTATGATTCCTGCTTAGGGTGCAGGAGGTCCCGGGTTCAAATCCCGGACGAGCCCTAGCGTTTTGTGCAAACTGATCGCACGTCAGTGGCTGAGTCAGCGCAAAAAGCTCGCCGTCAATATCAAATGAATTTCTTATTCGATGTGAGCAATTGACACTCGGGTCCGACGCGTGAAGGCGATTACGAAGGCTTCGGGTACAGATGGTAGCAGATGCATGTTAGTACGTCTTGCTTAAAGTGATGAAAAAGTGTTTCCGCCCGGGATCGAACCGGGGACCTTCTGCGTGTTAGGCAGACGTGATAACCGCTACACCACGGAAACTGCTTGTGTGCACCTTACTTCACAGACAACTTGTAGTGATGTTATGATCGTAACTAAAAAATTCAATAAATGTGGTACTTGCAAAACGAGGGGACATGCAGCAGATCCACACACGAAGTGGCTCATTGGAGGACAATACGACATAGGCAGGAAAATACTGTTCCCGCCCGGGATCGAACCGGGGACCTTCTGCGTGTGAAGCAGACGTGATAACCGCTACACTACGGAAACGACGGACCCGACGAGTCCATCCATTTTCACTCAAACTTGCCTCAGCCTTTCTATCGTCGGCGAATGCACACACGACAGATCTAATGTCAGCCTGGAACCCATCACAGCCGAGGGCTCAAGAAGTCTTCGGGGTGCTCGAGAGGGTGTCTGCCGTAGCACCCCTAACGAGATAGCGGCGTTTCGCGCAGTCGTTATTGCAAGTCATATCAGCAAAAGCAATCACTTTCTCAGCAGCAGGCAGTGCGAGCCCAGCGGCAGCTCTACATGAGGGTACCGATAGCCCAGGAGGGCCGCCCCCATCCCGCCAGCGTACACGAGACTTCCAGGGCACCCTGGACGACATCGAGGGACTGGAGTAATTGGCAATCGCCGTGTCATAGGGCTCGTTGGTCTAGGGGTATGATTCCTGCTTGTGTAGAAGGTCCCGGGTTCAAATCCCGGACGAGCCCAAGTATTTTGTGCAAACTGATCGCACGTCAGTGGCTGAGTCAGCGCAAAAAGCTCGCCGTCAATATCAAAAGAACTTCTTATTCGATGTGAACAATTGACACTCTGGTCCGACGCGTTAAAAAAAAAAAAAAAAAAAAAAAAAGTGGCTAGGGTACCTGGCTCTCACCCAGGAGGAACGGGTTCGATTCCCGGTACCGGAAATGCGCATTTTGTTGCTCCTCTTATGCGACTTGGCCCGACTTAGCTCGACTGACGCTACGCTGACGCTTGCAGAAAACTACGTTAAGTACGATTCGTGGTAACAAGTGACGGCGAGAGCGATGCGACACCTGTCCACCTCTTATCGAGGCACCTAACTGTGGTCAACAAAGCTGGAGGACTGCAAGACATTGCCACGGGGGTTGAATGCAGCTAACCACACTGCTTAGTGTCCTAACAGCGGAGACAGGTTCAAAAAAAAAAAAAAAAAAAAGATGGGTATGATTCCTGCTTAGGGTGCAGGAGGTCCCGGGTTCAAATCCCGGACGAGCCCTCGCGTTTTGTGCAAACTGATCGCACGTCAGTGGCTGAGTCAGCGCAAAAAGCTCGCCGTCAATATCAAACGAATTTCTTATTCGACGTGAGCAATTGACACTCTGGTCCGACGCGTGAAGGCGATTACGAAGGTTTCGGGTACAGATGGTAGCGGATGCATGTTAGTAAGTCTTGCTTAAAGTGATGAAAAAGTGTTTCCGCCCGGGATCGAACCGGGGACCTTCTGCGTGTTTGGTAGACGTGATAACCGCTACACCACGGAAACTGCTTGTGTGCGCCGTACTTCACAGACAACTTGTAGTGATGTTGCCATCGTAACTAAAAAATTCAATAAATGTGGTACTTGCAAAACGAAGGGACATGCAGCAGATCCACACACGACGTGGCTCATTGGAGGACAATACGACACAGGCAGAATAATACTGTTCCCGCCCGGGATCGAACCGGGGACCCTCTGCGCGTGAAGCAGACGTGATAACCGCTATACTGCGGAATCGACGGACCAGAGGAGTCCATCCTTGTTCAGTCCAACTTGCCGCAGCCTTTCTCTCGTCCGCGAATGCACATACGACAGTTCTTTTGTCAGCCTGGAACCCATCACAGCCGAGGGCTCAAGAAGTCTTCGGGGTGCTCGAGAGGGTGTCTGCCGTAGCACCCCTAACGAGATAGCGGCGTTTCGCGCAGTCGTTATTGCAAGTCATATCAGCAAAAGCAATCACTTTCTCAGCAGCAGGCAGTGCGAGCCCAGCGGCAGCTCTACATGAGGGTACCGATAGCCCAGGAGGGCCGCCCCCATCCCGCCAGCGTACACGAGACTTCCAGGGCACCCTGGACGACATCGAGGGACTGGAGTAATTGGCAATCGCCGTGTCATAGGGCTCGTTGGTCTAGGGGTATGATTCCTGCTTAGCGTGCAGAAGGTCCCGGGTTCAAATCCCGAACGAGCCCTAGCGTTTTGTGCAAACTGATCGCACGTCAGTGGCTGAGTCAGCGCAAAAAGCTCGCCGTCAATATCAAATGAACTTCTTATTCGATGTGAACAATTGACACTCTGGTCCGACGCGTTAAAAAAAAAAAAAAAAAAAAAAAGTGGCTAGGGTACCTGGCTCTCACCCAGGAGGAACGGGTTCGATTCCCGGTACCGGAAATGCGCATTTTGTTGCTCCTCTTATGCGACTTGGCCCGACTTAGCTCGACTGACGCTACGCTGACGCTTGCAGAAAACTACGTTAAGTACGATTCGTGGTAACAAGTGACGGCGAGAGCGATGCGACACCTGTCCACCTCTTATCGAGGCACCTAACTGTGGTCAACAAAGCTGGAGGACTGCAAGACTTTGCCACGGGGGTTGAATGCAGCTAACCACACTGCTTAGTGTCCTAACAGCGGAGACAGGTTCAAAAAAAAAAAAAAAAAAAGATGGGTATGATTCCTGCTTAGGGTGCAGGAGGTCCCGGGTTCAAATCCCGGACGAGCCCTAGCGTTTTGTGCAAACTGATCGCACGTCAGTGGCTGAGTCAGCGCAAAAAGCTCGCCGTCAATATCAAATGAATTTCTTATTCGATGTGAGCAATTGACACTCGGGTCCGACGCGTGAAGGCGATTACGAAGGCTTCGGGTACAGATGGTAGCAGATGCATGTTAGTACGTCTTGCTTAAAGTGATGAAAAAGTGTTTCCGCCCGGGATCGAACCGGGGACCTTCTGCGTGTTAGGCAGACGTGATAACCGCTACACCACGGAAACTGCTTGTGTGCACCTTACTTCACAGACAACTTGTAGTGATGTTATGATCGTAACTAAAAAATTCAATAAATGTGGTACTTGCAAAACGAGGGGACATGCAGCAGATCCACACACGAAGTGGCTCATTGGAGGACAATACGACATAGGCAGGAAAATACTGTTCCCGCCCGGGATCGAACCGGGGACCTTCTGCGTGTGAAGCAGACGTGATAACCGCTACACTACGGAAACGACGGACCCGACGAGTCCATCCATTTTCACTCAAACTTGCCTCAGCCTTTCTATCGTCGGCGAATGCACACACGACAGATCTAATGTCAGCCTGGAACCCATCACAGCCGAGGGCTCAAGAAGTCTTCGGGGTGCTCGAGAGGGTGTCTGCCGTAGCACCCCTAACGAGATAGCGGCGTTTCGCGCAGTCGTTATTGCAAGTCATATCAGCAAAAGCAATCACTTTCTCAGCAGCAGGCAGTGCGAGCCCAGCGGCAGCTCTACATGAGGGTACCGATAGCCCAGGAGGGCCGCCCCCATCCCGCCAGCGTACACGAGACTTCCAGGGCACCCTGGACGACATCGAGGGACTGGAGTAATTGGCAATCGCCGTGTCATAGGGCTCGTTGGTCTAGGGGTATGATTCCTGCTTGTGTAGAAGGTCCCGGGTTCAAATCCCGGACGAGCCCAAGTATTTTGTGCAAACTGATCGCACGTCAGTGGCTGAGTCAGCGCAAAAAGCTCGCCGTCAATATCAAAAGAACTTCTTATTCGATGTGAACAATTGACACTCTGGTCCGACGCGTTAAAAAAAAAAAAAAAAAAAAAAAAAGTGGCTAGGGTACCTGGCTCTCACCCAGGAGGAACGGGTTCGATTCCCGGTACCGGAAATGCGCATTTTGTTGCTCCTCTTATGCGACTTGGCCCGACTTAGCTCGACTGACGCTACGCTGACGCTTGCAGAAAACTACGTTAAGTACGATTCGTGGTAACAAGTGACGGCGAGAGCGATGCGACACCTGTCCACCTCTTATCGAGGCACCTAACTGTGGTCAACAAAGCTGGAGGACTGCAAGACATTGCCACGGGGGTTGAATGCAGCTAACCACACTGCTTAGTGTCCTAACAGCGGAGACAGGTTCAAAAAAAAAAAAAAAAAAAAGATGGGTATGATTCCTGCTTAGGGTGCAGGAGGTCCCGGGTTCAAATCCCGGACGAGCCCTAGCGTTTTGTGCAAACTGATCGCACGTCAGTGGCTGAGTCAGCGCAAAAAGCTCGCCGTCAATATCAAATGAATTTCTTATTCGATGTGAGCAATTGACACTCGGGTCCGACGCGTGAAGGCGATTACGAAGGCTTCGGGTACAGATGGTAGCAGATGCATGTTAGTACGTCTTGCTTAAAGTGATGAAAAAGTGTTTCCGCCCGGGATCGAACCGGGGACCTTCTGCGTGTTAGGCAGACGTGATAACCGCTACACCACGGAAACTGCTTGTGTGCACCTTACTTCACAGACAACTTGTAGTGATGTTATGATCGTAACTAAAAAATTCAATAAATGTGGTACTTGCAAAACGAGGGGACATGCAGCAGATCCACACACGAAGTGGCTCATTGGAGGACAATACGACATAGGCAGGAAAATACTGTTCCCGCCCGGGATCGAACCGGGGACCTTCTGCGTGTGAAGCAGACGTGATAACCGCTACACTACGGAAACGACGGACCCGACGAGTCCATCCATTTTCACTCAAACTTGCCTCAGCCTTTCTATCGTCGGCGAATGCACACACGACAGATCTAATGTCAGCCTGGAACCCATCACAGCCGAGGGCTCAAGAAGTCTTCGGGGTGCTCGAGAGGGTGTCTGCCGTAGCACCCCTAACGAGATAGCGGCGTTTCGCGCAGTCGTTATTGCAAGTCATATCAGCAAAAGCAATCACTTTCTCAGCAGCAGGCAGTGCGAGCCCAGCGGCAGCTCTACATGAGGGTACCGATAGCCCAGGAGGGCCGCCCCCATCCCGCCAGCGTACACGAGACTTCCAGGGCACCCTGGACGACATCGAGGGACTGGAGTAATTGGCAATCGCCGTGTCATAGGGCTCGTTGGTCTAGGGGTATGATTCCTGCTTGTGTAGAAGGTCCCGGGTTCAAATCCCGGACGAGCCCAAGTATTTTGTGCAAACTGATCGCACGTCAGTGGCTGAGTCAGCGCAAAAAGCTCGCCGTCAATATCAAAAGAACTTCTTATTCGATGTGAACAATTGACACTCTGGTCCGACGCGTTAAAAAAAAAAAAAAAAAAAAAAAAAGTGGCTAGGGTACCTGGCTCTCACCCAGGAGGAACGGGTTCGATTCCCGGTACCGGAAATGCGCATTTTGTTGCTCCTCTTATGCGACTTGGCCCGACTTAGCTCGACTGACGCTACGCTGACGCTTGCAGAAAACTACGTTAAGTACGATTCGTGGTAACAAGTGACGGCGAGAGCGATGCGACACCTGTCCACCTCTTATCGAGGCACCTAACTGTGGTCAACAAAGCTGGAGGACTGCAAGACATTGCCACGGGGGTTGAATGCAGCTAACCACACTGCTTAGTGTCCTAACAGCGGAGACAGGTTCAAAAAAAAAAAAAAAAAAAAGATGGGTATGATTCCTGCTTAGGGTGCAGGAGGTCCCGGGTTCAAATCCCGGACGAGCCCTAGCGTTTTGTGCAAACTGATCGCACGTCAGTGGCTGAGTCAGCGCAAAAAGCTCGCCGTCAATATCAAATGAATTTCTTATTCGATGTGAGCAATTGACACTCGGGTCCGACGCGTGAAGGCGATTACGAAGGCTTCGGGTACAGATGGTAGCAGATGCATGTTAGTACGTCTTGCTTAAAGTGATGAAAAAGTGTTTCCGCCCGGGATCGAACCGGGGACCTTCTGCGTGTTAGGCAGACGTGATAACCGCTACACCACGGAAACTGCTTGTGTGCACCTTACTTCACAGACAACTTGTAGTGATGTTATGATCGTAACTAAAAAATTCAATAAATGTGGTACTTGCAAAACGAGGGGACATGCAGCAGATCCACACACGAAGTGGCTCATTGGAGGACAATACGACATAGGCAGGAAAATACTGTTCCCGCCCGGGATCGAACCGGGGACCTTCTGCGTGTGAAGCAGACGTGATAACCGCTACACTACGGAAACGACGGACCCGACGAGTCCATCCATTTTCACTCAAACTTGCCTCAGCCTTTCTATCGTCGGCGAATGCACACACGACAGATCTAATGTCAGCCTGGAACCCATCACAGCCGAGGGCTCAAGAAGTCTTCGGGGTGCTCGAGAGGGTGTCTGCCGTAGCACCCCTAACGAGATAGCGGCGTTTCGCGCAGTCGTTATTGCAAGTCATATCAGCAAAAGCAATCACTTTCTCAGCAGCAGGCAGTGCGAGCCCAGCGGCAGCTCTACATGAGGGTACCGATAGCCCAGGAGGGCCGCCCCCATCCCGCCAGCGTACACGAGACTTCCAGGGCACCCTGGACGACATCGAGGGACTGGAGTAATTGGCAATCGCCGTGTCATAGGGCTCGTTGGTCTAGGGGTATGATTCCTGCTTAGCGTGCAGAAGGTCCCGGGTTCAAATCCCGAACGAGCCCTAGCGTTTTGTGCAAACTGATCGCACGTCAGTGGCTGAGTCAGCGCAAAAAGCTCGCCGTCAATATCAAATGAACTTCTTATTCGATGTGAACAATTGACACTCTGGTCCGACGCGTTAAAAAAAAAAAAAAAAAAAAAAAGTGGCTAGGGTACCTGGCTCTCACCCAGGAGGAACGGGTTCGATTCCCGGTACCGGAAATGCGCATTTTGTTGCTCCTCTTATGCGACTTGGCCCGACTTAGCTCGACTGACGCTACGCTGACGCTTGCAGAAAACTACGTTAAGTACGATTCGTGGTAACAAGTGACGGCGAGAGCGATGCGACACCTGTCCACCTCTTATCGAGGCACCTAACTGTGGTCAACAAAGCTGGAGGACTGCAAGACTTTGCCACGGGGGTTGAATGCAGCTAACCACACTGCTTAGTGTCCTAACAGCGGAGACAGGTTCAAAAAAAAAAAAAAAAAAAAAAAAAAAAAAAAAAAAAGATGGGTATGATTCCTGCTTAGGGTGCAGGAGGTCCCGGGTTCAAATCCCGGACGAGCCCTAGCGTTTTGTGCAAACTGATCGCACGTCAGTGGCTGAGTCAGCGCAAAAAGCTCGCCGTCAATATCAAATGAATTTCTTATTCGATGTGAGCAATTGACACTCGGGTCCGACGCGTGAAGGCGATTACGAAGGCTTCGGGTACAGATGGTAGCAGATGCATGTTAGTACGTCTTGCTTAAAGTGATGAAAAAGTGTTTCCGCCCGGGATCGAACCGGGGACCTTCTGCGTGTTAGGCAGACGTGATAACCGCTACACCACGGAAACTGCTTGTGTGCACCTTACTTCACAGACAACTTGTAGTGATGTTATGATCGTAACTAAAAAATTCAATAAATGTGGTACTTGCAAAACGAGGGGACATGCAGCAGATCCACACACGAAGTGGCTCATTGGAGGACAATACGACATAGGCAGGAAAATACTGTTCCCGCCCGGGATCGAACCGGGGACCTTCTGCGTGTGAAGCAGACGTGATAACCGCTACACTACGGAAACGACGGACCCGACGAGTCCATCCATTTTCACTCAAACTTGCCTCAGCCTTTCTATCGTCGGCGAATGCACACACGACAGATCTAATGTCAGCCTGGAACCCATCACAGCCGAGGCTCAAGAAGTCTTCGGGGTGCTCGAGAGGGTGTCTGCCGTAGCACCCCTAACGAGATAGCGGCGTTTCGCGCAGTCGTTATTGCAAGTCATATCAGCAAAAGCAATCACTTTCTCAGCAGCAGCAGTGCGAGCCCAGCGGCAGCTCTACATGAGGGTACCGATAGCCCAGGAGGGCCGCCCCCATCCCGCCAGCGTACACGAGACTTCCAGGGCACCCTGGACGACATCGAGGGACTGGAGTAATTGGCAATCGCCGTGTCATAGGGCTCGTTGGTCTAGGGGTATGATTCCTGCTTGTGTAGAAGGTCCCGGGTTCAAATCCCGGACGAGCCCAAGTATTTTGTGCAAACTGATCGCACGTCAGTGGCTGAGTCAGCGCAAAAAGCTCGCCGTCAATATCAAAAGAACTTCTTATTCGATGTGAACAATTGACACTCTGGTCCGACGCGTTAAAAAAAAAAAAAAAAAAAAAAAAAAGTGGCTAGGGTACCTGGCTCTCACCCAGGAGGAACGGGTTCGATTCCCGGTACCGAAATGCGCATTTTGTTGCTCCTCTTATGCGACTTGGCCCGACTTAGCTCGACTGACGCTACGCTGACGCTTGCAGAAAACTACGTTAAGTACGATTCGTGGTAACAAGTGACGGCGAGAGCGATGCGACACCTGTCCACCTCTTATCGAGGCACCTAACTGTGGTCAACAAAGCTGGAGGACTGCAAGACATTGCCACGGGGGTTGAATGCAGCTAACCACACTGCTTAGTGTCCTAACAGCGGAGACAGGTTCAAAAAAAAAAAAAAAAAAAAAGATGGGTATGATTCCTGCTTAGGGTGCAGGAGGTCCCGGGTTCAAATCCCGGACGAGCCCTCGCGTTTTGTGCAAACTGATCGCACGTCAGTGGCTGAGTCAGCGCAAAAAGCTCGCCGTCAATATCAAACGAATTTCTTATTCGACGTGAGCAATTGACACTCTGGTCCGACGCGTGAAGGCGATTACGAAGGTTTCGGGTACAGATGGTAGCGGATGCATGTTAGTAAGTCTTGCTTAAAGTGATGAAAAAGTGTTTCCGCCCGGGATCGAACCGGGGACCTTCTGCGTGTTTGGTAGACGTGATAACCGCTACACCACGGAAACTGCTTGTGTGCGCCGTACTTCACAGACAACTTGTAGTGATGTTGCCATCGTAACTAAAAAATTCAATAAATGTGGTACTTGCAAAACGAAGGGACATGCAGCAGATCCACACACGACGTGGCTCATTGGAGGACAATACGACACAGGCAGAATAATACTGTTCCCGCCCGGGATCGAACCGGGGACCCTCTGCGCGTGAAGCAGACGTGATAACC
>NW_025728841.1:45000-50268 GCF_021461385.2 Schistocerca piceifrons | reverse complement strand
ACCTCGCAATGAGGACGAGACGCCCCGGGAGTGCGGAGGCCGCCGCCCCGTGAAGGGCGGGGAAGCCCCATCCTCCCTCGGCCCGCGCAAGGCGAGACCTTCACTTTCATTACGCCTTTAGGTTTCGTACAGCCCAATGACTCGCGCACATGTTAGACTCCTTGGTCCGTGTTTCAAGACGGGTCGTGAAATTGTCCAAAGCTGAAGCGCCGCTGACGGGAGCGATTATTCCGCCCGAGAGCATCCCGAGCCAACAGCGGCGCGGGTCCGGGGCCGGGCCAGGTAGGTCCGTCATCCGGGAAGAACCGCGCGCGCTTGCCGGGAGCCCGAGCGCCCAAAGGGGCGAATCGACTCCTCCAGATATACCGCCGGGCAGCCAGCCAGGACACCGGGGCTCTGCCCAACAGACGCGAACCGAGGCCCGCGGAAGGACAGGCTGCGCACCCGGGCCGTAGGCCGGCACCCAGCGGGTCGCGACGTCCTACTAGGGGAGAAGTGCGGCCCACCGCACACCGGAACGGCCCCACCCCGCGGCGAGTGGAAAGGCAACCGGACACGACCCCGCCGCGGATTGCTCCGCGCGGGCGGCCGGCCCCATCTGCCGAGGGCGGAGGCCAGTGGCCGGATGGGCGTGAATCTCACCCGTTCGACCTTTCGGACTTCTCACGTTTACCCCAGAACGGTTTCACGTACTTTTGAACTCTCTCTTCAAAGTTCTTTTCAACTTTCCCTCACGGTACTTGTTCGCTATCGGTCTCGTGGTCATATTTAGTCTCAGATGGAGTTTACCACCCACTTGGAGCTGCACTCTCAAGCAACCCGACTCGAAGGAGAGGTCCCGCCGACGCTCGCACCGGCCGCTACGGGCCTGGCACCCTCTACGGGCCGTGGCCTCATTCAAGTTGGACTTGGGCTCGGCGCGAGGCGTCGGGGTAGTGGACCCTCCCAAACACCACATGCCACGACAGGCGGCAGCCTGCGGGGTTCGGTGCTGGACTCTTCCCTGTTCGCTCGCCGCTACTGGGGGAATCCTTGTTAGTTTCTTTTCCTCCGCTTAGTAATATGCTTAAATTCAGCGGGTAGTCTCGCCTGCTCTGAGGTCGTTGTACGAGGTGTCGCACGCCACACCGCCAGCCGGCTGTGCACGCTACCGAGAAAGTACCGGTATGCGAACCGCCAGGCGACGGGCGCGCATCGCACGTTTGAGGAGACGCGGCCGGCCCCACAGGCGGCCGCGACACTCCCAGGTCTGCGAAGCGGGGCAAACGCCGCGCGCTTCAGTATACGTAGCCGACCCTCAGCCAGACGTGGCCCGGGAACGGAATCCATGGACCGCAATGTGCGTTCGAAACGTCGATGTTCATGTGTCCTGCAGTTCACATGTCGACGCGCAATTTGCTGCGTTCTTCATCGACCCACGAGCCGAGTGATCCACCGTCCTGGGTGATCTTTTCTCAGTTTCCGCCGTCTCTTTCGAGACGGTCGCATAGGCGGGAGTGAGGCGTGTGGCGGCCCCTGTTCCAGCGTTCTGTGTCCAACGGCCTCACGGCCGACGGGCGTCGTACGGCTCCACACCGGAGCGGACAGGCACTCGGGCGAAAGTCATTCAAAACCGGCGCCAGGCGCCAGGTGCCGCAGGCCAGCCGCTCCAGCGCTTCAGCGCTCGTACCACACAACATTGCCGCTAGTTTTGAGAGGCACGCGTGGTTCCGCACGCGGCGCACGGCTACGGCGAGCCGTACAGGTAGCGTGTTGCGCGACACGACACGCACATCGAAAGACATGCAGTCTAGTCGGTAATGATCCTTCCGCAGGTTCACCTACGGAAACCTTGTTACGACTTTTACTTCCTCTAAATGATCAAGTTTGGTCATCTTTCCGGTAGCATCGGCAACGACAGAGTCAATGCCGCGTACCAGTCCGAAGACCTCACTAAATCATTCAATCGGTAGTAGCGACGGGCGGTGTGTACAAAGGGCAGGGACGTAATCAACGCGAGCTTATGACTCGCGCTTACTGGGAATTCCTCGTTCATGGGGAACAATTGCAAGCCCCAATCCCTAGCACGAAGGAGGTTCAGCGGGTTACCCCGACCTTTCGGCCTAGGAAGACACGCTGATTCCTTCAGTGTAGCGCGCGTGCGGCCCAGAACATCTAAGGGCATCACAGACCTGTTATTGCTCAATCTCGTGCGGCTAGAAGCCGCCTGTCCCTCTAAGAAGAAAAGTAATCGCTGACAGCACGAAGGATGTCACGCGACTAGTTAGCAGGCTAGAGTCTCGTTCGTTATCGGAATTAACCAGACAAATCGCTCCACCAACTAAGAACGGCCATGCACCACCACCCACCGAATCAAGAAAGAGCTATCAATCTGTCAATCCTTCCGGTGTCCGGGCCTGGTGAGGTTTCCCGTGTTGAGTCAAATTAAGCCGCAGGCTCCACTCCTGGTGGTGCCCTTCCGTCAATTCCTTTAAGTTTCAGCTTTGCAACCATACTTCCCCCGGAACCCAAAAGCTTTGGTTTCCCGGAGGCTGCCCGCCGAGTCATCGGAGGAACTGCGGCGGATCGCTGGCTGGCATCGTTTATGGTTAGAACTAGGGCGGTATCTGATCGCCTTCGAACCTCTAACTTTCGTTCTTGATTAATGAAAACATACTTGGCAAATGCTTTCGCTTCTGTTCGTCTTGCGACGATCCAAGAATTTCACCTCTAACGTCGCAATACGAATGCCCCCGCCTGTCCCTATTAATCATTACCTCGGGTTCCGAAAACCAACAAAATAGAACCGAGGTCCTATTCCATTATTCCATGCACACAGTATTCAGGCGGGCTTGCCTGCTTTAAGCACTCTAATTTGTTCAAAGTAAACGTGCCGGCCCACCGAGACACTCAATAAAGAGCACCCTGGTAGGATTTCAACGGGGTCCGCCTCGGGACGCACGAGCACGCACGAGGCGGTCGCACGCCTTCAGCTCGCCCCACCGGCAGGACGTCCCACGATACATGCCAGTTAAACACCGACGGGCGGTGAACCAACAGCGTGGGACACAAATCCAACTACGAGCTTTTTAACCGCAACAACTTTAATATACGCTATTGGAGCTGGAATTACCGCGGCTGCTGGCACCAGACTTGCCCTCCAATAGATACTCGTTAAAGGATTTAAAGTGTACTCATTCCGATTACGGGGCCTCGGATGAGTCCCGTATCGTTATTTTTCGTCACTACCTCCCCGTGCCGGGAGTGGGTAATTTGCGCGCCTGCTGCCTTCCTTGGATGTGGTAGCCGTTTCTCAGGCTCCCTCTCCGGAATCGAACCCTGATTCCCCGTTACCCGTTACAACCATGGTAGGCGCAGAACCTACCATCGACAGTTGATAAGGCAGACATTTGAAAGATGCGTCGCCGGTACGAGGACCGTGCGATCAGCCCAAAGTTATTCAGAGTCACCAAGGCAAACGGACCGGACGAGCCGACCGATTGGTTTTGATCTAATAAAAGCGTCCCTTCCATCTCTGGTCGGGACTCTGTTTGCATGTATTAGCTCTAGAATTACCACAGTTATCCAAGTAACGTGGGTACGATCTAAGGAACCATAACTGATTTAATGAGCCATTCGCGGTTTCACCTTAATGCGGCTTGTACTGAGACATGCATGGCTTAATCTTTGAGACAAGCATATGACTACTGGCAGGATCAACCAGGGAGCTGCGTCAACTAGAGCTGAGCAGCCGGCCGCCCGGGAGTGTGTCCCGGGGGCCCGCGCGAACACGCAAGCGTCCGCTCAATCATTCTGCAAACAGGAGGAGGCTGAGCTCCCCTGCACAATACACCTCGAAACCCTCTCAGGTCCCGGCGGCGCGCAGCGCCGTCCCAAGTACTTGGTCGGGTTCGAGAGAGGCGCAATCGCCCGGAGTTAGGCGAGTAGACGCTTTCGGTGCGACCACCCGCTGCTCCCAACTGAGCTTGCCGCTGCCGACAGAGGCCCGGGAGCGTGCTGTCGTGGCATTGCCGGCGGGAGACAACACGCGCCACCTACGGTGACCGGCAGCTCCAACGCCAGCGCCACAGAAGGACAAAAGCCCCACTTGGGTGCCGAAGCGAACTCTCCCAGCACAGCGCACGCGCCAACACATCCGCACAGCTGCGATACAAACCACCAGCGAGAACCGCTGGGGCGACCGAGCAGCAGACGGCGTCGCGGCGCCGAGCGCCGGGCGGCGGCGCATCCTCAACGCACACAGTCCTCAATCGGACCAGCACACTGAAGATGTCCACCGCGCTTCGCACCGGGCCCGCGAGGACCTACTTTGGCCGCACGGCGCCGCGCGCAGGGTGCGCCGGCGCGCAGCTGCGACGCCTGCCGCGTCCGTCGGCCGGCGCGCCTGCCACTGGCCGCCCCCACCAGCCGGCTGTAGCGCGTGCGCCCACGCACCGCGCGGCCAGCACGCCGGGAGGCGCCCCCTCACCGGCCGGGGACGGTCCCACCCAGCCACCGCCGCGTATCGCTTCACACCCAGATGCCGTTCAGTTTCGTCGGCATGGTGGGTATCGCTGGAACAACCGGTTAGTACCTCAACCTATCGTCGCCATCACCGATTCACCCCTAGCGAGAACAACCGCACCACAACAGGTTACCATTTGTTCATTTGCGTAACTTCACCAGAAAACGCAGGCGTCCATCGCCATTTGCAACTTCAACGATTATTGCATGCCTGTGTCAGGTGTCACGCCACACTACGTCTGCCCACATACACGCAACAAAATGTGCACGCCTAGACAATACGTGGAAGGTGGCCCCCGTACGTATGCGATGTCCATTGCTCGAACGACTGTCAACCGGCCTCTGTAGCATGTCGCAGATATGGAACGCGGTGCACCATGCCATCACGGTGTGTGAGGAGAGACGACTAGGTCCGAATACATCAACAGACAGCTCATGCTGATCGCCATCCACGGCGTCCGTTCCTCCCACACGTCTCTATGGCGTACCACACTGCAATCCAGCTCTCATAGGGAGACGACACGTAGCTGCGTGCACAATATTTGCACTGTATGGTCCGCCGTTTTTGGGCGCAGTCGTTGTGCGGTCACACATGTGCCACGATGTATCATTCAGTACATAAGGACGAATGTGCAGTACAGATTGTGGTTCACGCGTACGACATCAGCGGACAGTTGACACAGGCCGCACCACAACGTAGCCTGAGTACGTCGCATGCGAAGGGCATTGAACATGCAAACTTCTCACCAACCAGCTTGCGAAGGC
>NW_025728841.1:32500-35000 GCF_021461385.2 Schistocerca piceifrons | reverse complement strand
ACAAAAGCCCCACTTGGGTGCCGAAGCGAACTCTCCCAGCACAGCGCACGCGCCAACACATCCGCACAGCTGCGATACAAACCACCAGCGAGAACCGCTGGGGCGACCGAGCAGCAGACGGCGTCGCGGCGCCGAGCGCCGGGCGGCGGCGCATCCTCAACGCACACAGTCCTCAATCGGACCAGCACACTGAAGATGTCCACCGCGCTTCGCACCGGGCCCGCGAGGACCTACTTTGGCCGCACGGCGCCGCGCGCAGGGTGCGCCGGCGCGCAGCTGCGACGCCTGCCGCGTCCGTCGGCCGGCGCGCCTGCCACTGGCCGCCCCCACCAGCCGGCTGTAGCGCGTGCGCCCACGCACCGCGCGGCCAGCACGCCGGGAGGCGCCCCCTCACCGGCCGGGGACGGTCCCACCCAGCCACCGCCGCGTATCGCTTCACACCCAGATGCCGTTCAGTTTCGTCGGCATGGTGGGTATCGCTGGAACAACCGGTTAGTACCTCAACCTATCGTCGCCATCACCGATTCACCCCTAGCGAGAACAACCGCACCACAACAGGTTACCATTTGTTCATTTGCGTAACTTCACCAGAAAACGCAGGCGTCCATCGCCATTTGCAACTTCAACGATTATTGCATGCCTGTGTCAGGTGTCACGCCACACTACGTCTGCCCACATACACGCAACAAAATGTGCACGCCTAGACAATACGTGGAAGGTGGCCCCCGTACGTATGCGATGTCCATTGCTCGAACGACTGTCAACCGGCCTCTGTAGCATGTCGCAGATATGGAACGCGGTGCACCATGCCATCACGGTGTGTGAGGAGAGACGACTAGGTCCGAATACATCAACAGACAGCTCATGCTGATCGCCATCCACGGCGTCCGTTCCTCCCACACGTCTCTATGGCGTACCACACTGCAATCCAGCTCTCATAGGGAGACGACACGTAGCTGCGTGCACAATATTTGCACTGTATGGTCCGCCGTTTTTGGGCGCAGTCGTTGTGCGGTCACACATGTGCCACGATGTATCATTCAGTACATAAGGACGAATGTGCAGTACAGATTGTGGTTCACGCGTACGACATCAGCGGACAGTTGACACAGGCCGCACCACAACGTAGCCTGAGTACGTCGCATGCGAAGGGCATTGAACATGCAAACTTCTCACCAACCAGCTTGCGAAGGCAGGGGGCAAGGTGGGGACGTGGGGAGGGGCGGCATGTACGTCCTGCTGCCATCCACATTACAGTGTACAGCAGGAGCATGTGGAAAGTGAGCAAGACTTGCAAGGTGTTTAACATGAAGCGATACACAGGGGTGCGGGCAGTGCGAGTAGCGAACTATATTGCGAGGGTTGCGGGTGGGCAACACTACAGTAATTGAACGAGTCGTATAACAATTACAGAGCAGGTTTAGGCGACAACGTGGGTTACGTTAAGGCGACAACATGGGTTAGGTTAAGGCACAACATGGGTTAGGTTAAGGCACAACATGGGTTAGGTTAAGGCACAACATGGGTTAGGTTAAGGCACAACATGGGTTAGGTTAAGGCACAACATGGGTTAGGTTAAGGCACAACATGGGTTAGGTTAAGGCACAACATGGGTTAGGTTAAGGCACAACATGGGTTAGGTTGAGGCACAACATGGGTTAGGTTAAGGCACAACATGGGTTAGGTTGAGGCACAACATGGGTTAGGTTGAGGCACAACATGGGTTAGGTTGAGGCACAACATGGGTTAGGTTAAGGTACAACATGGGTTAGGTTAAGGTACAACATGGGTTAGGTTAAGGTACAACATGGGTTAGGTTAAGGTACAACATGGGTTAGGTTAAGGTACAACATGGGTTAGGTTAAGGTACAACATAGGTTAGGTTAAGGTACAACATAGGTTAGGTTAAGGTACAACATAGGTTAGGTTAAGGTACAACATAGGTTAGGTTAAGGTACAACATAGGTTAGGTTAAGGTACAACATAGGTTAGGTTAAGGTACAACATAGGTTAGGTTAGGTTAGGTTAGGTTACACGTTGTTGTACGGAAAGGTGTAGGGGGGGGGGGGGGCGGGGGCGGCAGGTTCGTTGATAGTGATTATAGTAAGTGAATGCTTGTGACATGATCAGATTTGTCACGTCAGGATGCACCTTTGGCTTATTAGAGGCGGCGCTCCAATTCTATGCTTGTGTGAGACCTGTGTCTTTGACTCATGTCATTGTTTGTGCGCTGTGACAGGAGGTACTATTGTGATGTTGGGTGCACCGTTGTATAGGACATGTGTGGGTGTTGGTGCCTGGTCTGCGCAATGGTGGATGTCGAAAGGCTGGGATATTGTATTTTCCGCACGGACCTCCTGGTCTGGTTGTGATAGTGTGGATTGTGTAATGTGGCGGAGAAGATGCACTGGATGTTGTTCCATGCTGGTGCTTACATATTGTATGTGCGCCTGTTAGAAGCAGAGAGTGGTGCGTGATCAGAGTGTCTGGCTGACGTGTG
>NW_025728841.1:22500-25000 GCF_021461385.2 Schistocerca piceifrons | reverse complement strand
CCCACCGAGACACTCAATAAAGAGCACCCTGGTAGGATTTCAACGGGGTCCGCCTCGGGACGCACGAGCACGCACGAGGCGGTCGCACGCCTTCAGCTCGCCCCACCGGCAGGACGTCCCACGATACATGCCAGTTAAACACCGACGGGCGGTGAACCAACAGCGTGGGACACAAATCCAACTACGAGCTTTTTAACCGCAACAACTTTAATATACGCTATTGGAGCTGGAATTACCGCGGCTGCTGGCACCAGACTTGCCCTCCAATAGATACTCGTTAAAGGATTTAAAGTGTACTCATTCCGATTACGGGGCCTCGGATGAGTCCCGTATCGTTATTTTTCGTCACTACCTCCCCGTGCCGGGAGTGGGTAATTTGCGCGCCTGCTGCCTTCCTTGGATGTGGTAGCCGTTTCTCAGGCTCCCTCTCCGGAATCGAACCCTGATTCCCCGTTACCCGTTACAACCATGGTAGGCGCAGAACCTACCATCGACAGTTGATAAGGCAGACATTTGAAAGATGCGTCGCCGGTACGAGGACCGTGCGATCAGCCCAAAGTTATTCAGAGTCACCAAGGCAAACGGACCGGACGAGCCGACCGATTGGTTTTGATCTAATAAAAGCGTCCCTTCCATCTCTGGTCGGGACTCTGTTTGCATGTATTAGCTCTAGAATTACCACAGTTATCCAAGTAACGTGGGTACGATCTAAGGAACCATAACTGATTTAATGAGCCATTCGCGGTTTCACCTTAATGCGGCTTGTACTGAGACATGCATGGCTTAATCTTTGAGACAAGCATATGACTACTGGCAGGATCAACCAGGGAGCTGCGTCAACTAGAGCTGAGCAGCCGGCCGCCCGGGAGTGTGTCCCGGGGGCCCGCGCGAACACGCAAGCGTCCGCTCAATCATTCTGCAAACAGGAGGAGGCTGAGCTCCCCTGCACAATACACCTCGAAACCCTCTCAGGTCCCGGCGGCGCGCAGCGCCGTCCCAAGTACTTGGTCGGGTTCGAGAGAGGCGCAATCGCCCGGAGTTAGGCGAGTAGACGCTTTCGGTGCGACCACCCGTGCTCCCAACTGAGCTTGCCGCTGCCGACAGAGGCCCGGGAGCGTGCTGTCGTGGCATTGCCGGCGGGAGACAACACGCGCCACCTACGGTGACCGGCAGCTCCAACGCCAGCGCCACAGAAGGACAAAAGCCCCACTTGGGTGCCGAAGCGAACTCTCCCAGCACAGCGCACGCGCCAACACATCCGCACAGCTGCGATACAAACCACCAGCGAGAACCGCTGGGGCGACCGAGCAGCAGACGGCGTCGCGGCGCCGAGCGCCGGGCGGCGGCGCATCCTCAACGCACACAGTCCTCAATCGGACCAGCACACTGAAGATGTCCACCGCGCTTCGCACCGGGCCCGCGAGGACCTACTTTGGCCGCACGGCGCCGCGCGCAGGGTGCGCCGGCGCGCAGCTGCGACGCCTGCCGCGTCCGTCGGCCGGCGCGCCTGCCACTGGCCGCCCCCACCAGCCGGCTGTAGCGCGTGCGCCCACGCACCGCGCGGCCAGCACGCCGGGAGGCGCCCCCTCACCGGCCGGGGACGGTCCCACCCAGCCACCGCCGCGTATCGCTTCACACCCAGATGCCGTTCAGTTTCGTCGGCATGGTGGGTATCGCTGGAACAACCGGTTAGTACCTCAACCTATCGTCGCCATCACCGATTCACCCCTAGCGAGAACAACCGCACCACAACAGGTTACCATTTGTTCATTTGCGTAACTTCACCAGAAAACGCAGGCGTCCATCGCCATTTGCAACTTCAACGATTATTGCATGCCTGTGTCAGGTGTCACGCCACACTACGTCTGCCCACATACACGCAACAAAATGTGCACGCCTAGACAATACGTGGAAGGTGGCCCCCGTACGTATGCGATGTCCATTGCTCGAACGACTGTCAACCGGCCTCTGTAGCATGTCGCAGATATGGAACGCGGTGCACCATGCCATCACGGTGTGTGAGGAGAGACGACTAGGTCCGAATACATCAACAGACAGCTCATGCTGATCGCCATCCACGGCGTCCGTTCCTCCCACACGTCTCTATGGCGTACCACACTGCAATCCAGCTCTCATAGGGAGACGACACGTAGCTGCGTGCACAATATTTGCACTGTATGGTCCGCCGTTTTTGGGCGCAGTCGTTGTGCGGTCACACATGTGCCACGATGTATCATTCAGTACATAAGGACGAATGTGCAGTACAGATTGTGGTTCACGCGTACGACATCAGCGGACAGTTGACACAGGCCGCACCACAACGTAGCCTGAGTACGTCGCATGCGAAGGGCATTGAACATGCAAACTTCTCACCAACCAGCTTGCGAAGGCAGGGGGCAAGGTGGGGACGTGGGGAGGGGCGGCATGTACGTCCTGCTGCCATCCACATTACAGTGTACAGCAGGAGCATGTGGAAAGTGAGCAAGACTTGCAAGGTGTT
>NW_025728841.1:10000-12500 GCF_021461385.2 Schistocerca piceifrons | reverse complement strand
ACCAGCGAGAACCGCTGGGGCGACCGAGCAGCAGACGGCGTCGCGGCGCCGAGCGCCGGGCGGCGGCGCATCCTCAACGCACACAGTCCTCAATCGGACCAGCACACTGAAGATGTCCACCGCGCTTCGCACCGGGCCCGCGAGGACCTACTTTGGCCGCACGGCGCCGCGCGCAGGGTGCGCCGGCGCGCAGCTGCGACGCCTGCCGCGTCCGTCGGCCGGCGCGCCTGCCACTGGCCGCCCCCACCAGCCGGCTGTAGCGCGTGCGCCCACGCACCGCGCGGCCAGCACGCCGGGAGGCGCCCCCTCACCGGCCGGGGACGGTCCCACCCAGCCACCGCCGCGTATCGCTTCACACCCAGATGCCGTTCAGTTTCGTCGGCATGGTGGGTATCGCTGGAACAACCGGTTAGTACCTCAACCTATCGTCGCCATCACCGATTCACCCCTAGCGAGAACAACCGCACCACAACAGGTTACCATTTGTTCATTTGCGTAACTTCACCAGAAAACGCAGGCGTCCATCGCCATTTGCAACTTCAACGATTATTGCATGCCTGTGTCAGGTGTCACGCCACACTACGTCTGCCCACATACACGCAACAAAATGTGCACGCCTAGACAATACGTGGAAGGTGGCCCCCGTACGTATGCGATGTCCATTGCTCGAACGACTGTCAACCGGCCTCTGTAGCATGTCGCAGATATGGAACGCGGTGCACCATGCCATCACGGTGTGTGAGGAGAGACGACTAGGTCCGAATACATCAACAGACAGCTCATGCTGATCGCCATCCACGGCGTCCGTTCCTCCCACACGTCTCTATGGCGTACCACACTGCAATCCAGCTCTCATAGGGAGACGACACGTAGCTGCGTGCACAATATTTGCACTGTATGGTCCGCCGTTTTTGGGCGCAGTCGTTGTGCGGTCACACATGTGCCACGATGTATCATTCAGTACATAAGGACGAATGTGCAGTACAGATTGTGGTTCACGCGTACGACATCAGCGGACAGTTGACACAGGCCGCACCACAACGTAGCCTGAGTACGTCGCATGCGAAGGGCATTGAACATGCAAACTTCTCACCAACCAGCTTGCGAAGGCAGGGGGCAAGGTGGGGACGTGGGGAGGGGCGGCATGTACGTCCTGCTGCCATCCACATTACAGTGTACAGCAGGAGCATGTGGAAAGTGAGCAAGACTTGCAAGGTGTTTAACATGAAGCGATACACAGGGGTGCGGGCAGTGCGAGTAGCGAACTATATTGCGAGGGTTGCGGGTGGGCAACACTACAGTAATTGAACGAGTCGTATAACAATTACAGAGCAGGTTTAGGCGACAACGTGGGTTACGTTAAGGCGACAACATGGGTTAGGTTAAGGCACAACATGGGTTAGGTTAAGGCACAACATGGGTTAGGTTAAGGCACAACATGGGTTAGGTTAAGGCACAACATGGGTTAGGTTAAGGCACAACATGGGTTAGGTTAAGGCACAACATGGGTTAGGTTAAGGCACAACATGGGTTAGGTTAAGGCACAACATGGGTTAGGTTGAGGCACAACATGGGTTAGGTTAAGGCACAACATGGGTTAGGTTGAGGCACAACATGGGTTAGGTTGAGGCACAACATGGGTTAGGTTGAGGCACAACATGGGTTAGGTTGAGGTACAACATGGGTTAGGTTAAGGTACAACATGGGTTAGGTTAAGGTACAACATGGGTTAGGTTAAGGTACAACATGGGTTAGGTTAAGGTACAACATGGGTTAGGTTAAGGTACAACATAGGTTAGGTTAAGGTACAACATAGGTTAGGTTAAGGTACAACATAGGTTAGGTTAAGGTACAACATAGGTTAGGTTAAGGTACAACATAGGTTAGGTTAAGGTACAACATAGGTTAGGTTAAGGTACAACATAGGTTAGGTTAGGTTAGGTTAGGTTACACGTTGTTGTACGGAAAGGTGTAGGGGGGGGGGGGGCGGGGGCGGCAGGTTCGTTGATAGTGATTATAGTAAGTGAATGCTTGTGACATGATCAGATTTGTCACGTCAGGATGCACCTTTGGCTTATTAGAGGCGGCGCTCCAATTCTATGCTTGTGTGAGACCTGTGTCTTTGACTCATGTCATTGTTTGTGCGCTGTGACAGGAGGTACTATTGTGATGTTGGGTGCACCGTTGTATAGGACATGTGTGGGTGTTGGTGCCTGGTCTGCGCAATGGTGGATGTCGAAAGGCTGGGATATTGTATTTTCCGCACGGACCTCCTGGTCTGGTTGTGATAGTGTGGATTGTGTAATGTGGCGGAGAAGATGCACTGGATGTTGTTCCATGCTGGTGCTTACATATTGTATGTGCGCCTGTTAGAAGCAGAGAGTGGTGCGTGATCAGAGTGTCTGGCTGACGTGTGGTTCCCATTTTGGGCAGACTCTTTCAGCATGTATACGGACAGTTGTGTATATTTGCTGTAGTTTGATGGCTCTGCATTGATTAC
>NW_025728841.1:0-2500 GCF_021461385.2 Schistocerca piceifrons | reverse complement strand
GCACGCCTTCAGCTCGCCCCACCGGCAGGACGTCCCACGATACATGCCAGTTAAACACCGACGGGCGGTGAACCAACAGCGTGGGACACAAATCCAACTACGAGCTTTTTAACCGCAACAACTTTAATATACGCTATTGGAGCTGGAATTACCGCGGCTGCTGGCACCAGACTTGCCCTCCAATAGATACTCGTTAAAGGATTTAAAGTGTACTCATTCCGATTACGGGGCCTCGGATGAGTCCCGTATCGTTATTTTTCGTCACTACCTCCCCGTGCCGGGAGTGGGTAATTTGCGCGCCTGCTGCCTTCCTTGGATGTGGTAGCCGTTTCTCAGGCTCCCTCTCCGGAATCGAACCCTGATTCCCCGTTACCCGTTACAACCATGGTAGGCGCAGAACCTACCATCGACAGTTGATAAGGCAGACATTTGAAAGATGCGTCGCCGGTACGAGGACCGTGCGATCAGCCCAAAGTTATTCAGAGTCACCAAGGCAAACGGACCGGACGAGCCGACCGATTGGTTTTGATCTAATAAAAGCGTCCCTTCCATCTCTGGTCGGGACTCTGTTTGCATGTATTAGCTCTAGAATTACCACAGTTATCCAAGTAACGTGGGTACGATCTAAGGAACCATAACTGATTTAATGAGCCATTCGCGGTTTCACCTTAATGCGGCTTGTACTGAGACATGCATGGCTTAATCTTTGAGACAAGCATATGACTACTGGCAGGATCAACCAGGGAGCTGCGTCAACTAGAGCTGAGCAGCCGGCCGCCCGGGAGTGTGTCCCGGGGGCCCGCGCGAACACGCAAGCGTCCGCTCAATCATTCTGCAAACAGGAGGAGGCTGAGCTCCCCTGCACAATACACCTCGAAACCCTCTCAGGTCCCGGCGGCGCGCAGCGCCGTCCCAAGTACTTGGTCGGGTTCGAGAGAGGCGCAATCGCCCGGAGTTAGGCGAGTAGACGCTTTCGGTGCGACCACCCGTGCTCCCAACTGAGCTTGCCGCTGCCGACAGAGGCCCGGGAGCGTGCTGTCGTGGCATTGCCGGCGGGAGACAACACGCGCCACCTACGGTGACCGGCAGCTCCAACGCCAGCGCCACAGAAGGACAAAAGCCCCACTTGGGTGCCGAAGCGAACTCTCCCAGCACAGCGCACGCGCCAACACATCCGCACAGCTGCGATACAAACCACCAGCGAGAACCGCTGGGGCGACCGAGCAGCAGACGGCGTCGCGGCGCCGAGCGCCGGGCGGCGGCGCATCCTCAACGCACACAGTCCTCAATCGGACCAGCACACTGAAGATGTCCACCGCGCTTCGCACCGGGCCCGCGAGGACCTACTTTGGCCGCACGGCGCCGCGCGCAGGGTGCGCCGGCGCGCAGCTGCGACGCCTGCCGCGTCCGTCGGCCGGCGCGCCTGCCACTGGCCGCCCCCACCAGCCGGCTGTAGCGCGTGCGCCCACGCACCGCGCGGCCAGCACGCCGGGAGGCGCCCCCCTCACCGGCCGGGGACGGTCCCACCCAGCCACCGCCGCGTATCGCTTCACACCCAGATGCCGTTCAGTTTCGTCGGCATGGTGGGTATCGCTGGAACAACCGGTTAGTACCTCAACCTATCGTCGCCATCACCGATTCACCCCTAGCGAGAACAACCGCACCACAACAGGTTACCATTTGTTCATTTGCGTAACTTCACCAGAAAACGCAGGCGTCCATCGCCATTTGCAACTTCAACGATTATTGCATGCCTGTGTCAGGTGTCACGCCACACTACGTCTGCCCACATACACGCAACAAAATGTGCACGCCTAGACAATACGTGGAAGGTGGCCCCCGTACGTATGCGATGTCCATTGCTCGAACGACTGTCAACCGGCCTCTGTAGCATGTCGCAGATATGGAACGCGGTGCACCATGCCATCACGGTGTGTGAGGAGAGACGACTAGGTCCGAATACATCAACAGACAGCTCATGCTGATCGCCATCCACGGCGTCCGTTCCTCCCACACGTCTCTATGGCGTACCACACTGCAATCCAGCTCTCATAGGGAGACGACACGTAGCTGCGTGCACAATATTTGCACTGTATGGTCCGCCGTTTTTGGGCGCAGTCGTTGTGCGGTCACACATGTGCCACGATGTATCATTCAGTACATAAGGACGAATGTGCAGTACAGATTGTGGTTCACGCGTACGACATCAGCGGACAGTTGACACAGGCCGCACCACAACGTAGCCTGAGTACGTCGCATGCGAAGGGCATTGAACATGCAAACTTCTCACCAACCAGCTTGCGAAGGCAGGGGGCAAGGTGGGGACGTGGGGAGGGGGCGGCATGTACGTCCTGCTGCCATCCACATTACAGTGTACAGCAGGAGCATGTGGAAAGTGAGCAAGACTTGCAAGGTGTTTAACATGAAGCGATACACAGGGGTGCGGGCAGTGCGAGTAGCGAACTATATTGCGAGGGTTGCGGGTGGGCAACACTACAGT
>NW_025728840.1:0-27251 GCF_021461385.2 Schistocerca piceifrons | reverse complement strand
ATCTACTTCGCAACCTGTATATCAAATAATTCGTGTTTATCAAGTACTGTGCCTCCCTCGTTCCCCCATGGCTTTCAAGCGCATATAATACATACGTAATCGATAAATCCGTTGTATGCTTTCCTGCTGGCTATGATCTTTGATAGCTATCTATTGTCTGTATGGTTTCTAACATCTGTTGCCGGAAATTCTTTTTCGTTGCCACTACATTTCTCGATGTACACTGCTCGGCAACTGGCTCCACATATATGAAAACTAAATTTTTGGTACCTCATGTGCCCACTTTTTTGTGGTTTTATTATGGATTTTACTGTATGTGTTGAAACTATCCATAGTGGATGTATTTTTTCTGAGGGATCTGTTTCACCACAGCTGTGCCCGATGACGCATCAATAAATTAATTTGCACTACGACATTCCACAATTGTGTGGCAACGCTGAATGGTGGCCTGCCCCATAGATTGAATCATTTCCCTGTCAAGAGAAGGAAACTATGCCGTCATCAAATAGGCCCATTAGCCTTACGCAGTGTAGAGGTGGGCATTTTCCTTCCTTTGTGCCCATATTCCTTAATTCTTTTCCTGTGGGTTTTTTCTCTTTAGGCCATATTGTTCTAGTTTTCTTCTTTGGTTTTTCCTCTGTCAGCTTGCCATCTGTAAATTTTTGACCATAAGATTTCGTGGTTTTGGACGTCTTCTGGATTAATTCCTGCCAATTTCAGATCAGTTTTGATCTTGCCAACCCATTTCATCATGTCCGTTTTAGTTTTACTCCTTTTGTCAGAAGAGTCTACCATTTGTTTTGAAAGTCTGGTTCTTTCTTTTAATGTATTGACATAACCGTTGTCTGCGTTTTCTAACGTCACTGTTGATATTTGTGCATTGATTTCCCGGTTGCTTCCGAGTCAGTACTGTTTGGCTATACGTTTTCTTAAGATCCTTTTTCTCCGCGTTTTCAATGTCTTTCGCTTCAAAATTAGTGTTTCTTATCCGCTGCGCCATTCTGGTTTGTCTTGTAATGAGTTATTTGTGCTTTGATATATTTTGTTGTAGATTTTTGGTTAAGTCAATATGCCGTTTCCAATTTTTTGGCATCTAATTTCGTTTGTTTTCATCTCTATGTCATCAAGATACTTAAATTATGAAACTCTTAATTTTACCGGATTCGCCTCCATGAATTTTGGTGCCTGTTTGTTGCACGCTATGTTGCATGCTGTCTTTTCAAAAGATGTGTTGAGATCTATTTTTTCTGTTCTTTGGGCTTGGTCTGATTTTGTGCTGATGGAATGTCTTGAGTTAATATTGTTAAATCGTCTGCAAATGTTAGCCGACCTGTAGATAACTTGCGTCTGCCTGAGGTGATTTGTTCGTCTATTTTGAGGTCTGATTTCCGCTTGCGCTTTTCTCATATCACTCTCTCGAAGACACAGTCGAATAAAAGAGTGTCAGCCCATCTCCTCGTCTTACTCCAGCTTTGATTTGGATGTGATCCTAGAGTTCCGTATAAATTTATCTTTGGGCTTTGTTTTATGATAGCAAGTGTTTACTTGATCTAGTTCTTTTAAAATTTGGAAGAGTGATTTGCAGTCAGCTGCTTCGTAGGCATTTTTGAAATTAAATTTCCTTTGGATTTTTTGGTATCTTATTAGGATTAGGTTCCAAATTTCCTCTGGACGGCCTCGCCTGAATTCCACCTAATATTCTCTAAATTTTGGTTCCGATTAGTCGTCGTCTTAGTCGTCGTCGTCATTGGTAAGAAAACATTGTCAGCCTGAAGTCTTCCAATATCTGACTGGTCAGAAGTAAAATGTCCAACGATCAAGTGATTTACAAACAAAATATAGCGCACAGATTTTAATCTATTTGAGTTTTGAATCGGGGTGCAGGATGTGGGTGAAGTAAATGTAACGAGGGAGCAGGGGAGGGGAGTGGTGCAGAGGAAGCAAATTTTGTTGCATATTTCTACCCTTAATTTGCGTATCTAGCTTTCTTTTCTGACAAGGAGCTGTAGCTAGCGCTCGCGATGCACTGAGAAGTGTTTCGGAATTTTATTAAAAAAATATTGTTAGTAGCAAGCACCGCAAACTGTGATTAGTTCGTTATTTAATAAAACAAAAACAATCCTTTATCTTTCGTCATTTTAAACATTAAAGTATTCAAACAAAAATCTTTCCCATTCTGAATTTAGTTACGAGCTAATGTTGATAATGGTGGGGAGACGGGTAATAGCTAGCACCTGACTGCTCTCCGAAGTAATGTCTCAGAAAGGTTGGGAACCAACGAACTAGAGCGAAGGAAACATCGCCAATGCTAAATCAGCCGTTCAATAGAAATGCACACAGTCAGCTCTAGAAATACGTGAATAATCTTTACCTAGATCGCAAGAGGAGCAATTGTCCGCTCCTGGCTCCCTTGCGGGTAGCCTATGGGCATAGACTCTTCTGTACCCATCATAGCTGCAGCGCGGTAGCGTTGTTCCAGTTACATGACGTTTTGCCTGCTACCTTCCAATGCCAGCGCTACATGAACATTTGATCTTTTGGTCATTTCGTAAGCGCAGCTACAGCTTATAGTTTTTGGCCTGCTTTTTCAGCCACCCAGTGAAAAATCATGTGAAAATAGTCTGTGCCCAGTATTTGATTAACGATCACAAGTAACCAAAGATCACTTCAACCGCAAAGCCAACGTATCATCCACAGCTTTTAATATCATCGCTGTAACTTCGTGGATACGTCTTACGAGTACGTAATCCAAATTCATGAACACATTTGACATTTGAATTAATTATTTGATAAACAGTATACAAGCAGCCTATTTACGAGACCTGTTTCATGAAGGCTTTGTCAGGTGATATCAAGCGCAAACGAGCTAAGAAGTCCATTATTGTCGACAGTGCAGAAAGCAATACTGCACAGAGGATGGAGGAGAACGCACCCAAGGAGGGTGACCTCGCCCAAAAGCTGTAAAATGAGCGGAAGTGCAGATCCACGCCGGTAAAGGATGCGAGAGGACACACGACGGACACTATGCACCATGTAAAGCACCCTTCCGCAATTGGCTCGCTCTTCGGGAAAATTTTGAAGAATGGAAGTCAAACCCTACAGGGACCATCACAAAGGCCGAAACGTAACTCCTTTTAGCCGCCTCTTAAGACAGGCAGGAATACCTCGGGCCTATTCTAACTCCCGGACCCGCAGGGGGGGGGGGGGGGGGGGTTCGAAGAATTAACGCACTTTAGATGAGCGCTATTGCAACATTCTTAAATCACTGTGGTTGGCTGTGACTTCACACGAAACCCTAGCTGACAGGTGTTTTCCATTCACAGGTTATGATCAACGTAGCTGGTTAATACTATTGTTCCATTCCTTATTCTTGTTGACATTTCATTTCAAGGACCTTACATACGAAGCAAATTAGCGTCCCACAAACCAACAAACCAATTTCGTAGCAGTTTCCACCAACTGCACTCCACGATTGTAGCGCTGACATCTATGGTTGCGAACTGTTAACAAGTTCATTGACGTTATGTTCGAAGAGATGCCGCTTTTGACACAAAATCTGGGATTTGCCTCTGATGTTTTAGAGGTAAAAAGGGTAAGAAATGGAGAGAGAGAGAGAGAGAGAGAGAGAGAGAGAAAGAGAGAGAGAGAGAAAGAGAGAGAGAGAGAAAGAGAGAGAGAGAGAAAGAGAGAGAGAGAGAAAGAGAGAGAGAGAGAAAGAGAGAGAGAGAGAGAGAGAAAGAGAGAGAGAAAGAGAAAGAGAAAGAGAGAGAGAGAGAAAGAGAGAGAGAGAGAAAGAGAGAGAGAGAGAGAGAAAGAGAGAGAGAGAGAGAGAAAGAGAGAGAGAGAGAGAGAGAGAGAGAGAAAGAGAGAGAGAGAAAGAGAGAGAGAGAGAGAGAAAGAGAGAGAGAGAGAGAGAGAGAGAGAGAGAGAATGAGAGAGAGAGAGAGAGAGAATGAGAGAGAGAGAGAGAGAGAAAGAGAGAGAAAGAGAGAGAGAGAGAAAGAGAGAGAGAGAGAAAGAGAGAGAGAGAGAGAGAGAGAGAGAGATTAAGTGACTTATGTAAAGAAGAAATTCCCCATGCTCCATTAATTCAGGAGCTGGGAGTCCGCTACTTTCGTAATTATCTAAGAATCGACGAATCATGCTTTTTGGAGTTGCTAAATATCATGAAACAATTCACAAATAAAAGAATACAATCAGTCTGTGAGGGGCGATGTTCCTTTACGGTTTCTACCCTCTGGAGGAGGATTCAGTGCTGTTTTATCTTCACAAGTACTCCCGAAAATGATTCCTGAAACCTGCAATATGATTTACAGTTGCTTGAGGGAATGTATCAGGATAATATAAAACAAAAAAGATTCATTGTATATTTGTAGCATGAATAGTTTTAATAAATAACAGTAATGAAAGAAACAGAAGGTCCCTTACTGTTAGTGAATCAAAGTATCATTGCTCTTGTCTGCCTCACTATCTGCCACATTACCCATTTTGAACATCGTATATATTCGCCCGTGCAGATACTATTATCAGTCGCGAAGAGGGTCGGATAGCGCTATGTACCGCCATAGCTGCCAATTTAGAATTTTTATGGCCTAATTTAGCATGTTTTCGAGTATGTAGCATGAAAAATTCAATTTAACATGTAGCATATTTGTTAGCCTTTTTCTGATAGGTCAACGATTGTGTTTTGTTCAAAAGACAAAACTGCATTAGGAAGGACGTTTTAGTTTCTTCCACTCCGCCGCACTGCTTTATCGACGTTCGAGCTCCCACCTTATGTTAATGTAATGCTGGGCGTAGACACTTTGGACAGTCTACGTCTGTCATTGGCGATAGACAGGAAAATCCGGGAATTTCAAAGCCGAAACTTACAAACCTAGATCAGGGATTGTTGATTTTGTTGTTAGTTAGCAAGTAATTCATGCGTGGTGGTCAAATCTGATTCGTGATTACAGTTCACTAATAGTATTTTAATAATGACCGCGAAATATAGTCATTATCGCTGACGTTTACTGGTTTCAACGCGTCGAAAACTACTGCACAAAAGCATATAGTGAGTACTGCAAGTGCAACATTGTGACTAAAATCTACTGTTGGTAACATCTTTCGTGGTCGAAACATCATTAAAAGATCGAACAGAGACGGTTTCCAAACATAGGAGTATTCTAAACACGCGGAAGGCTTTAAACAGAGTAGCTATATTTGTACCTGAGCATGCTTCTATTTTGGTAAGAAGATTTATCGTTGTGTATGGAGGACATTCAGCGAGTCAGTCCTGACTTACGACCACACAGAACAAAAGGCACAAATACAATCAAAAATGTATTGGCATCATTTTTATCGATAATTGGTAGGCGACATTGGGTATCAGGAATACAGTACGTTAATTGATGAATCAACGGATGTTCCGGTGAGGAACTCAACACGTATAGCCAGGTATTTCAGCAAATAGTTGCTACCTTAATTGATTTATTTTTTGGTAGTTTACTATTGTAATGGCATTCAGAATATCTCTTAAACATTGGCCCATTTCTTGTATTTTCTAAACGTAGATTTGGGATAAAATCTCCCATAGTAGGCAGCATGCACGCTAGTGGTGGCAGAACATAACTGTAGAAATAACAAGATACTAAGGAATGGGAATTACTGTAATAATCTCCTCAGGCTAGGAGCAGGATAGCCGTTATAGTGACAAAGTTGCTAAAATTTACGTATTTTATGAACTTTCAGCGGACAAAATTCTGGTTTTTGCGGAAAAATTTTGCGACTTCTGGCTACTTTTTAGAGGGTCAAATAGAGCAAGGTTTTTTAGTTTAAAACTAAAGTGGGACTAACCGACCATGATTAACGAAATTTATTACAGTCATGCACTTCTCGTATTTTCAGCTTGTGATACTGCTAACTTTAAACTGCAATCCCCGGTACCAGGAACATTGTCAACCAGTAAACTCTATAGGGCAACACAACAGACCCTGTTGATAGCTGCAGCGACTGTAGCTGCAGTTGGACTGTAGAGAGATGAATACCATCAGATAATCCGAGAAACAGCGTCGGGCACTAACTGGGAATGTATTTAAAGTCGTACCCTGTTTCCTATTAATTTTTTAACAATAATATCTGAGCATTATAAAATGTGCGGTTCACAGTAGCAGAGACCTAATCCTATCATCGAAAATGTTTTCTTGTTAGTCGAGAAAGGAATTGTGGCCTGACTTGTTTAAGTTTAAAAATAACTTTTTACTGATATATCCACGTGCCTGGGGTATTTCCTTGGCCGCTTCGTCGATTGTAGTTTGTTTCGCGAGTTTCTGCAGTCCTGGGATTAACTGCTACTACCTCTTCTGAACGTCCTGTAGGCCTAGTTGCTTTTATGCCTTCCCAGGTACCAAAATATGACTTGGTTCTGTTACCACCTGTGACGTTTAGTTCTCCTGCAATTCTACCTGTGATGCTTTCTTATTTAGCTTATTTCAATTTCTTAAATTACACCTAGCACAAGTTATAAATTGCAAAAAAAGCAATTCGTGTTCACTGTCTACTATAAACCATTGCTACATCCTCAGTGTTGCTCCTAACAAATATCAACTGTCTTTACTTCCCTAATTCTGCTTCTGGGGAGGGTAAATTATTACTCCATGGGGAAAAACTCCACGCACGTACATTGTACCTTGGAACACCTTACACTGCCAGTATCCGCTGGACACAAACTCTTCGTTTATACTCGCATAATGCAGTCTAATGCGATCCAAAACGCTCCGTTGCTTCCAAGAATTTTCTTACAACCTACTTATTATAACAATTTGTCGATTTATATGCAGCTATCTTAATTATGAAGAAAAATATCTACGTATTCCCTTAATCTAGCACTAGCACACAGAAATACAGAAGTGGTTTCATTTTTAATGAGATTTGGGTATGAAACGAAGTACTAGTGTTTCGGTAGGTAGCTTACATACTAAGAAAGCTGTCGACTGATACTTATCTGCTTTCAGCAACGGTCAGCAATTTACATAGAAGTAATATCGGGAAAAGATGGTAAAGGTTTTGTGAGTCTCGTTCAGAGACGAAGTTCTGATGACAGAGTGAAGTAAGTTTAACATTTTACCGCAAGTGTAAATGTGTAAGTACGCTCAAGTGAGCATGTTTTAATTCTTTAACTGCATCTCAGCATTCTGTAGAAATCGAAAGTGCTTTTTGGCAGCTACTGCAATTTATAACGCCATATTAAGTCCAAAATACGGTCGCATTGTTTATTTTGAATGTGCTTCTGCTCTTCATTTACCAATGCACAATCGTTTCGCAGTGTTTGCGCAGACCAGCCGCTCGGCGGCACTGCAGTATCGACGTTGCATAAAAATTGTGGGAGCTTCGTTACTCAACGATGAGTGCGAACAAATAATTTGCCGGAATTTGCCTTTTGTAATGTCATTCTCTTTACTTATATCGATATGTAGCAGTTTTATTTCTTACAGCTATTTACAAATTTTTGATTGTGTTACGATGGTTAGTGTGTGGAATTAATGCTATTTATTAAAAGAAATTTCTACAGCCAGAGCTATAGAAAAGCGCGGGAAAACTACGTGGAGTTCGAACATTGGCTGAAACCTGTGCCATGTAACTCAACTAAAGCCTGTGGTAGCTATTGCCAGTCCGAAATGTAAGCAAAAATAATTACCTGAGGCGGTTGGAAGCGAAAAAACGGAGCAAAATATGAACTAATTTCTGAAAATATGCGACTGACATTTTCTCCAGTACCAGTGAAAACGCGTAATTTTTGTGCAAGAACCAAATGGACAGTAGCTTCGTACATTGCTGAACATAGCTCAATTTCCGACATCACATAACTGGTGTGTAAAAGATGCTTTAAGCATTCTAAATCTAAAGATGACATGAAATTATATGGAACCTAACTCACAGAGCTAATGAGCTACCTTCTAGCACCTCATTTTAAAAATGAACTTAAGTGACATAGGTGATCGAAAACAGATTATTAGATGAATCAACAGATTTAAGCATCAGGAAATTTCCCGGGGTCGTCAAGATATTTTGAAAAAAGTAGCGTGTGTTTTTAGTTTTGCAGTCGCTGGAGAGCTCTGGTGCCGCTGGAATGGTATCATTACTGATGCGGTATTTAAAAGTTCATGACCTCTAACTACGATAGTGCAGCTGTCATGACTGGTTATGGGCACAGCATGTATGCAATTCTCAGAATGCAGCATCACCTTCCACATCTGGTCTTTATACATTGTGTGTCGTTCATTACAGCTGGCAGTAGCGCCCGCAGCAGAAATCACTGCCACAAAACAGTTTGTGATCCGTGAACCCAACGCCTGGTTCTCATAACCGTCAAAGCGCTAAATTGGTGTATTGGGCTCAGTTTGCTGTTGCTCAGTGTCGAGTGCTGCTTGCGTATTTTTGAAGCGGAATTTGTATCAGTGAGTTAACGGTTTTGTGTGAAGGTTAATGTAGTGATGATTGCTGTACGTCGGGTGGTTTTCTTATTAAGTTTAATCGGTTGTGGATTTTTGTTCAGGAATGGATATGAAAGACAAGATCAATAGTTCTCGTTTGAGGGCTATGATGGGGGACACAGCTTTAAAGCTGATTAAGTTCTTACAGCTTTTTGGCCTAATTGCCGAGGTGGTGAAGTGCGGTGTGTGCCGTGAAGCAATGAAATTGGTTAAAGTTCCGGCCTCTCGGACCAGGGACGGTTATATGTGGCGCTGTCGCAAAGACGACATATGGCGTTCCATACGGCGCGGTACCTGGTTCGAGAAGTCTAGGTTGGGCTTGCGCGAGATTGTACTTGTTACATATTTTTGTTATAGATCCCCACAGAGTTTTTGCGCGCATGAGACTGGTGTAAGAGGAGCGTTCTAGATTGGTATTCCTTTTGTTGTGAAGTGTGTTGGGAATTTATTAAGTACATGGGTAAGTTGGGGCGGCATGGGGTGGTTGTTGAGGTGGACGAGTCACAGTCTGGGAAAAGGCAGTATGGGAGGGGGAAGTCTGTGGCTGGTCTTTGGGTGTGGGGGGGCTGTTCCGGGGGGTGGGGGTTCCGAATGTGTTTTTAGGGTTGTGGAAGGGAGGTCCAAGGCTGAATTAGTGGGGTTAATTGAGGAATATATACAGCTGGGGTCCACAATAGTTTCTGATGCTTTTTCTTTTTATAGGGGGTTGGGTGAGAGGGGATTTAATCATTTAGTAGTGAACCATAGTTTAGACTTCAAGAATTATGAGACAGGGGCTTGTACTAATACAATAGAGGGGATGTGGGGGGGGGGGGGGGGGTTAAGTCAGTTCTTGGGAGGGGGAAGAGGCGCTCTTCCAATCTTCAGTCTCATTTAGATGAATGCTGTTGGCAGAAGAGTGTCCCTGAGGGCTATTGTGTTGTTTGGGTTTAAGGGCTGTGGGTAAAATGTATAGGCCGAAAGTGGTTGGTTAGGGTGGTCTGGGTAGGTGGCTGTGGTTCAGGGTGGGGTGGGTGGTTTATTTTGTTAAGGTGGGGGTGGGGGAGAGTGTTTTGTTTTAGTTGTGGAGGATCTATTTTGTTGAAGTTTTTGTTGAGTTGTGTGTGATTGAGATTTTTTGTTGCATTAGGTTGTTGTTTGCGGGCTTTTATTTTGGGGTCAGGGGGAAGGTTGGGTCGATTGGGGGGGGGGGCTTGAGGTGTGGGTGGGTTGGGTTTTTCTTTTGGTTTAGTATTTTTTCGTTGGTTTGCGCGTGTGTGCTTGTGCGATTGTGTGTGATTGTGGTGGCCAATCTAGTTTGTGGGGCTGGAACTTTGTGGTAAGTTGTCATTTTTTGTTCTTGGTGTGTGTGTTGTGTATTGGGGTATAGAGAAGTGTTTCATTGAAATTTGTGGCTGTGAAGGTTGGTATTGGCATTGGGAGATGATTTATGGGATTGGGAGCTGCTATTGAGCTATATAGTTGGAGGGAAGTGTTCAATTTCAATGTTTGGTGGAGTATGTTGGGTTTTGTAACAGGAGATGGGATCGGGAGCTGCTGTTGAGCTATATAAGGTCAAGGGAAGTGTTCGATCCCAATTTATGGGATCGGGAGCTGCTGTAGATCTATGTAGGTCAAGGGAAGTGTCCGATTACAGATAATATTGTGTTTTGTGGTATTTGGTGAGTTTTGTGATGTCTATTTTTTCGTCGTTTTGCGTGGTTTTGTATGGGGGTGGGTGCCTAAATTTGTTTATATTTAGTTTGTCCCCACCCAAAAACCCCCAATTTCCGACGCTTGACCCGTTAGAGTCATTAGGCTTTTTGTGAAACGTGTGTGTGTGTTTTGCGATGTATTTTCGTCTTTATGATACGTATGTAACGATTTTATATCCACCATATTGAAATTGTCGTTTATGGTCGTTTCCGCCATATTTGTGACGTCATGGGTCAAAGCAGACGGGCGTTATCGGACGCTTCCGTATTTCCAAAATATTTGAGCTAATTAACTGAGGCGATCCACTGTTAAAAATACCCGAAGGCGTGTGACAATGTAGCAATAGAAACCATCAGATTTTTTTAATGGAAATTATTAATACTACTATGCTATTTCAAACGTGTGATTTTTTTTAAACATCATAACTGCGCACAGGGAACCGGAAGCAACTTCTTGTACACAGTAACTCTTCAGTGCTAGTATTAAGTACAAATAACAACGAAAATCATTTGAATTTAAAATTAGTTCTTACGTTCACTTTAAGATGTCCATGGCAATAAAGACGTTGAATCTGACAAACTTCTATGTCCTGGGAGGGCGGCGGGAGGGGGAGGTGGGGTGGGGGGGAAGGGCGGGGTACGTAGATACGTATACAATCTATTTTTCCAGAAATTTTTCCGTATCTGCCAGCACTCTTAGGCGCAAAGAAGAAAATCTTAACTACATTCATTGACAAAGAATAAAATTAAATTCCACTTACGCATGCATACCCTTGAAACACTACAGGGAATCTGTAAATAACCATGTGCATTCTTTGAAAAATTGTTCCTAAAATATTTAGGGTTTAATCTCTAGGTCCGAACTGTAAATAGTTAAGAGCTAAAAACATTCTCTGTGTATATGTTGTGTTTCACTGTAAAATTTCTTTTCAGTATAAACAAGAGCATGTGTGCACAAATAAAGTCATAAAAGTGATTTCGCTGTTGCTACTACATCCTTACCACATTTTAACACTGAATTAGGTGTGTTTAGCGCCATGAATATTGTGAAAAATAAACTTCGGAACACAAGCTCTAAGAGTAAATTCTCATCAGAAAGTAACTCAACGTTAAGAACATAAGTTGCTTGATTTATGATCTCCCAGATGTTATTAACCACGTCGATAAAGGAAGACAAAAAGATACTTGGGCTTAAACATTAAAGTTAACAAGGTTTGTGATACTGAAGACTTCCTATATGATTTTGAAATTTAAGTAAAACATTTAACTAATAATCGTTTTCTTTTATGAAAGCGTAGCGTAATATATACACCACATCATGAAACAAAGGTCAATCAATGCACTCATTGCGAACAAGATTTACTGTGGGACCAGCTGTGAAATCGTAAAAAATTGGCCGTTCCATATATTTTTTCGCTATTTCCGGGTTGGTCTCATGAATGTTGAAATAAGATCATTATCAGGGCTTTCAATGCAAGAAGTTCAAAATGTCACATCGTATATATTTTATTTATTAATAATATGTACAAATTAGAAATATGAAATTTTAATAGCTGAAGGTATCCTCTTGTTTCAGTTACTAAACCCGAGACACGAATAATTTGTAATTTCGGTTGAGTGGAACCTGTAAGAATCTTCCACGAATTAGTTTCAGATTTTTGTAACTGTGCATGTTTGAAGTGATTTTTGACATTAACGCCCTTTCAGTACAATATACCAATAATTAATGTGATTTTTAGTCTTTCATACTAAGTTTGTAAAATATCACTAGAGTAACAGGAAAATATTAAAAGTATCTTAGTACATTATCTGGCAATAACCAAGAGCTGAAAATAACTTCCTGCTCAGACACCTTTGCCCTTAAGAAAATTTATCGACGTCTAACGGATTTTTAACTTTTTTACAGAACTAGCAGAACTTTTAACACCGGCTGCAGACTTTAAATTCTAGGCAACGGCAACATTGACTAGGAGTAATTGAAATAACTGCCCACAGTGCATGGCGCGATCTGTTTTACCCCGCTTTTCGACCACGATAAATTAACAGAGCAAAGGGACTGACCATCTGTAAGAGTACAGTTCACGAAAATAAGTGTCAGACTACGCACAATCTGTTTATCGGAGGGTGTCCTTCGGTTTCGTGCTATAGGAAGACAGTGATCAATGCGAATTCGGGCGACTATGGAAGCAACTGTCAGAAGATGCCTGAAGCTATTTTTCCGTAACAGTTACTTCCGGCTCAATTCTTTGTCTGGGAGTTACAGGTACCACTACTGGTAACTTAGAAACTTAACTGCCCTGGACTGCAGTAGGTCGTAGTAAACGATATCTCCAAACATCTGGGTTGAAGTACTTTCGTACTTCTACGGAAATAACCGCCTGCCGTCAGCGGATGACTAACTCTTCTAGTGTGTAGCGCAGGGTCGTTTGTGCACCACTACCTTATCCCCTTTTCCTGTTTCACTCCAGAATGTTTCGCTGTAAGAACGATTGCTGGTAAGACTTTATAATATTTGTACGTTCGTGGGTTTTTCGCGATAGGGTATATACGTAGAAGCAACATATTACTTGGCGCAGATGAAAAACAGAAACCTGAACTTCACAAAATGTCTTGCGAGGTCATCAAATTTAAATCTATTAAAAATTTCGCACGCAATACAAAAAACAATGTTTTAAGAAAGAACTTGCTAACATGTTTTTAAAACAGACTAAGAAGTGAATTTTCTCCTAGCCCCATGCAGATTCCTACCTCATACCGACTGCCCCGAAAATCGGTGCTTCTGAATTTTCTATAGATGTGACCATAGTTGTAAAATTTCAAACCAAAAATGTGGTGAGGATGCAATGGATAACAGCAAGGAGAATAGAGAGTAGCTGTCATTGAGAAAAATCACAACAGTTGCTATCATTTGCAGCGCAATAAAATAGTTAGTGATTTAGGGCAACTACTCGTGCATTCATCGTTTATTACATGTGCCCATTTTTATTTTTTTTACAAGTATTGCCACACCTATTGAAACTTCACAAGAACAAATTTTCAAGACCATCCGTATGGTTCGTTTTTAGCCTATTTTCAAAGTGGTTTTAAAATGCTAAACGGAAGGTATGCGACACTTAAGCCTTGGAGAAATGTAATTTGTCACCCACACTTAAGACCGTATCGGTAGCTTAAGAAATTTTGCCGAAATCTGGCAGTTTTTCGAATCTCGCTGAAACTTACCACCTCATTTCCTCAACTGGAATGTCCACTGGGATAAACGAATCTCATGTTGCGTTTATTGTATATGTTTTATCTCATGGCCCTACAGCAGCAGAAATTAACCTTCGAAGTTTGCCTACAGTATTAGTTCACACTTGCAAAGGCGCGTCTAACATTTCGCTTTTAATAGTTCTGTGACAAAACTTATGATTTGTGTACCAGCTTCGAAAATTTACTTTTAATAGCACTTGACAACTTATGTTCAGAAGATACGAAACACTGGTAACCCATAAAAAATGTAATAGGCAATTTATCAGCTAGGGTTATGGCACGATTCAGCCGAAATTCCAGTCAGTTTTAATTATACTTGTAACCTAAGCTGAGGAACTGCACATATCTACCTGTGCCCCCGTCGCGAATTTGGTAGTAAAATCAACTTACTTATAACAAAATTTGTATAAACAAAACATATTCATGACAACCTATACTTGGAAATAACCGTCTGGCGCATCTACTGCACGCGGGGCAATTTGCTGCGTGAAGTGGGGAAAGGGCAGAGAGGCTGTTGGATTGTCAGACCCAACCGACCGCCAGACGAAAAGAACGATCAGGAAGCGTCCACGCGTCCAATTTATTGGACGACCGATAACTTTGGATGTGTTTAGAGCCCTTTATTGAGGTACATACGAACCCATGTTTCCTTAAATGCACTCTGCAGTACATTAGAAGCATCGTAATCATTGATGGTGATAATGGGATGTCAAATTTAATGTTCCGTAAATAATTTTCCCACGTTATACGAAGTCTATAAATTTAATACCCTATCACTGATTACGAATCTGGCAGCAGCCATCTTCCGAATATGAACTCCGTAGTGTAACATTCGCACTGTGCATAATAATTCACATTATTCCAATACATATAATACACGAAAATCAGTATGTATCTTTAAGCCGATTTCAAGCTAACAGCAAAAATCTTATTTCACAACGAATCCTTACATGTATGATACAGAACCCATCATTTAATCAACTGTGTGAAAACTATGACGCACGCGGCAACAAATTCTTATGAAAACTATCCAAAGGAGCTCCACTTACAGTGCTAAAAATATTAAAGCTACGCAGTAACTACAAATACCTTCTCATGTCGCCGATTACCAAGAACGTCAGTGCCTTTGCAATGCTATCAACCACGCTTGCTGTATAATGGGTTCCAAATAAGAAATATTATATATACAATGCGAATTCTTACCTGTTGACGTCTTCCGGCACAGTCATTAATTTTACCTGCAAAAGTTTTGGTGCGTTTCTCCAACGGCGACAAACGTCTAATAGCAGCGAACGCTGTTAATTTGCTATAGCTTGATGTAGTGAGCTGAAACGATTTTTTTCTTTGTTTAAATACGTTAGAGTACAAATAATTTTTTGAAACATGCCCATCTTATACTATACTCACAGTCTAAACTTCACTATTACGTTATCAGTCCATATAAAACGACGTTACAATGAATTACTAAATGTATTAAGCCTACTGCTGAGTATCCGGTCGTGCTTACCTGATTTCATCGTAGAGGTGCTCCTTGCGAATCACCAGAAGATATTTAATATTGTACCGTTGGTGCCAAAAAAAAAATTGTAGCGCGAGGAAGAAGGATATTTAGCTACGACACTCTTCCACAACGTATCTCGCGACACACTACATGATATTTGTTGTTTCTCTCACGCCCGCCCTGTTCGACTCAACTGAACGACTCTGTACCTAAACGGTATAGATCGATCCGTACTACATCTCGACCGGTATATCTAAAGTAAACCGAGTCGAATATTGACAATGTGTATTGCACTGTAACTGAAACGATCGTGTATTTAAACAAAACTTACTAGTAAGCAGTAAGTGAACAAATTATCCAAATTTAGTTCTCAGATATGTAACAGTAGTTAGGAATATTTCCCTTGGAATGGCATTCCTGGCAGCCTCGGCTCGTGCTGAGAAAAAAAGATACCGATCTCATCAATAAGAGCGGACGACAAAACTTCGAACCTTCGTTTCTAATCACAGTTTATGCTGTACACTTCTTCGAAACAGTACTCTATTGTTTGTTTTCGGGTATGTACGCTCAGTCTGCTAAAAATTATGGGTTCTTCCAGCCGGTGAGACAGAGGATAAAGTAGTGGGATTCGCAGCAGATGTAGTAGTTCACCCGGGGAACACATAAAAGAGCGCTTCACCACATCGAAATCGATGAAAATGAAAAATTATGCTGTAAACTGCTCAGCGTAAAGAGCAGCAGATCATTGGATTTACTTGTTCTTTTGATACTGCCATGCAAACTTGTAAAAATAACATCAGCGGACAAATAATTACTATAATTTTGGCGGACAGAAGCCGTACCTAACTATGTCTCGTGAGTTCTCTGCTGTACCCTTATGCTGTTGATTCATTGTGCAGCATTCTAACCCACCTAACACAACGAGAGTAACGTCGTTTAAGCGAGCCGGTAGCCTGCGTTGTCCACTTGAAAGTTGCCAGATATTTGTATAAAGTACGTGGAAGACGTCGGATTGGCATTAGCTCGGCAGCAGGCAAACCACGCACATGACTACACGGAATGCTGGCTCGCGATATGTATAATTCAAACTGTGTCCGTGAACAAATGGAAATGGAAATGAGCGTTTGGCGCCATTGGCCGGGAGGCCCCTTGCGGGGCAGGTCCGGCCGCCTTGGTGCAGCTCTTTATTACATTCGACGCCACATTGGGTGATCTGCGCGCCGGATGGGGATGAAATCATGATGAAGACAACACAACACCCAGTCCATGAGTGGAAAAAATCTCCGACCCAGCCGCGAATCGAACCCAGGCCCGTAGGACGGCAATCCGTCACGCTGACCACTTTTTTTTTTTTTTTAATTCTTTGTTGGTCTCATTTTGTTCGTTGTATATGATCGGGGCGGACGTCTCATGACACCCGTTCAGGTTGTTCGCTGAACCGTTCACTCAGTTTTTTTATTACAGAGGGTAGCTAAACCCTCGACCGAACACGCTGAGCTACCGTGCCGGCGATATATATCAACAGGGACAGGTGAAAATGTGTGCCCCGACCGGGACCACTCAGCTATCGGGGTGGAGCGTGAATAGAATAAAGAAATAGAAGCACAAAGAGAAGAAGTAAGTTGATATAAAAATCAATAAAATGTTCGTAAATTTCATTACACTCCTGACAAAGAGGAGGACTGAGAAAATTTGACAGATTCATGAGGAATGGCCGCCGTCTTCATGTTCCAACAAAATTGCGTTAATCTGAATAACACAAGAGGAAACTCAAGCCCAGACGCAAAATAATACATAATTATATCGTTTTCAGTACGTTCTCCAGTTGAACTGTGATCAGCTCACCCGAATAACGCGAAAAAAGAAACTTCTGCGTAAACTTCATCTGTCTATCTAGGATTCAGTGTGTTACTCTTTACCCAACAGAAGATACTCGACGAGCTCATATCAGATGTAAATCAGAAATGTACAATATCTATAAATTCAAAAGAAAAACTAAAAACATGCATGATTCTTGCAATTTGTCGGTCACTGAAGAATCCTGTTAACTGCAGGGTATCCAGATAATGTTCATTGTGAAGAGGTTTCTCTTGGTATAAATAAAGATAGCTGCTTCACAGTCACGGAATATTCCACTTTTAACAAAAATATGAGCAGGTCTCTAACAGTACGAGACGATTAGCAGCTGCTTAATACATCTGAAAAAGCACCACTCTTTTCTTTTTTAACGCAGCAGCATTCCTCTTAATTTTTCCGTATTCAATTAGTCGTAGAATGAATATATATATCTTTTAAACTATTTAATGTGGCTGATGGCTAGGAATGCCACCTTTCAAGAAATCCAGTCCTGGACAACTTCTTGGTCATACGGAGTGAAGAAAATGCTAAAAGTTTACTAGGAATCTCATACGCAATACAACTAACATGCTGTGTCTAGAATTTATAAACATATCAAAATTAGGTGTTAATTTTTCGTTAATACAAAAATAAATACTGAAGGTCTTCTCCTATCCATTTTTATTAGTGATGTATGGATCTGCCATTTAAATATTGTAAACGAACATTTACAGGTAATGTAATGAATTCAGTTCAAGGTTCAGAAAAAATAGAGAGATAAAAACTCTCGAAGGAAATGTCCAACAGTAATACGATCAATATTTCTGAATTCGTATTTTGTGTTGCTCTTTGGTGCTTTCAGTAGTCCTTCACTGTCCCCGCTCTCTTTCAGAAAATTCAAGATTTCATGACAACTTTCAAAAAAATTCACTTTCATTTGAAGTTCTGCGTTCACTAAGGCCAAGGACATTCACTTTCTTTCATCTGTCCCCTGCTTCTTCATCATATTGAAGATTAATTTACGTAGTCTATAATTTGATGAATTGGTCAGAGATGAAGGAATTGTAATGCAGAGAAAACTAGAAACAAGTATCCATTTATTAATCCAGTTTACGCGTTTCGGCGATAGTGACCATTAAAAATGGATACATATGTAATACAAATATATGGAGGCACTTAGTGTTAGCATGTAGCAAACAGACGATACGTCAGATTTTATTTTTATTTACTCGTGTCCAGAACATAACATACATATATAGCCGATAGACAGCAATTTACAAACAATTAAGTACATGATTAAATTCCATATGACGTTAATTTACAAACAGTTTAAGTACATGATTAAATTCCATATGGCATCCTAAATTCTGCCGCTTGAACTGCTGTATCGTGGGCGATAACCAGATCATCCATCGGGCATGGGGCTGGGAGGTTCCTACAGTTGAACAGGTGTTGATGATCTTGCTGTACGCCACATTCGCATAGTTCATCTCCTGGAGAGAAACCCCATTTCTTCAGCTTGATCTTGCATTCGAATATGCCAGTTTTCAGCCTGTTGAGGACCTTCTATGTCTTATATGGGAGATTCTTCTTTAAGGTTGTTCGAGTACTTCTCTGATGGTGAGTTACGCCAAAGCTGTATTCGACGATTTGCAGGTGACGTTTAAAGTGGTTTGTTGAACGGAGGAAACTCTTTCTTGATCTTAAGCTTGGATGTTCATCTTCACATCCGAACAAGGGGTCTCTTGGATCTGTCTCCTGTTTCCGCTTCTCTTTTTCAGCTGCTGTCCTTCTTCTGATACGTGGAGATGCTACGCCCATGAGATGATACATTATATTAATAGGAGTTGCCCGCAAGCAGCTAGTGTCAATGCGTCCTGTTCCATTAAGGGCAATGTCCACTTGTTTGGCATGGTTGGAGTTCAGCCACACCAGTGCTGCATATTCAGCAGCGGAGAAACGTAAGGACAATGCAGATGTGCGAAGATCATCTGGTTGTGCGCCCCAATTGTTACCTGTCAGTTTCCGAATGATGTTATTCCTAGCATGTTATTCCTAGCAGATACTTTCATTTTTGTGTCCTTGCAGTGGACTTTGAAGGTGAGGGAACGGTCTAGCTTTACTCCCAGGTGTTTTGGGTTATCGCAGTTGGTCAGTTGTTCTCTCCAGGTAATGTTTACGTTCCTTCTAGCCTCTCTGTTCCGTAAATGGAAAGCACACACTTGTGTTTTAGAGGGATTTGGTTTCAGGTAATTGTGATCATAACAAGCAGACAGTATTTGAAGACCTGTAGTTAGTTTTCCTTCCACCTCCTCAAAGGTTCTACCTTGGGCAGCAACTACTGTATCATCTGCATAGCTGAAAGATCTTGTGACAGGTTCGATTGGTTGGTCACTGGTATAGATATTATATAACAATGGGGCTAATACACTTCCTTGTGGAATGCCATTATTCTGTATCCTCCATCGACTTCTTTTGTTTTGTAGAGTAACAAAGAAGCGTCTATTTTGTAATAGACATCTCATAAATTGCGTCGGATGATAGTCTTTCGCAACAGCTTAGTTCTTTTCTAATAATTTCTTATGGTTGATGGTGTCATAGGCGGCAGTGAGGTCGACGAATGCAACACCAGCTACCTGTTTGCGTTCGTAACCGTCTTCTATATATTGTGTCAAATTCAAGATCTGTCCACAACAAGACTTCCATGGACGAAAGCCCGCCTGTTCTCTTATCAGTGTTTGGTCAATATGTGCTGAGATACGATTAAGTATCATGCTTTACAGGACTTTATAAAGATGACACAGAAGTGATATCGGTCGGAAGTTTTTAGCGTCTGTGGGCTGTTTTCGAGGTTTCAACAGAGCCACAATTTTGGTTTTTCTCCAGATATTTGGTATTTGCAGTCTTGAGGCACATATGTTCATCGTGTCTAGAATGCACTTCTTAGTCGTTGGCCCAAACATTTTTACTTGTTCCATTCTTAGGCCATCTAAGCCAGCGGCTTTGTTATTCTTCATTGCGTGTATTGCGGTTTCTATTTCTCCCAGAGAGAAAGGTGTGCCAGTATAGTCGTTCTCTTCAGGAAATCTTTGATGTCTTTGGCTTACGTACCTTTTCTTTATTTCCCCATACGTCAGATAATTACAGATAAGACACATGTCGCAAAATGGAACCATATTATACATGAAGAACAGAAACGTTCAAATTTTACAAAAGCACCAGTTCAGATAAAAACTAGAGGATTACGTAGTTACGTGGCTGACTTGCAAGGAACATGAGCAGACTGTCGGAATTCAGATTGTGTGTACAAAAAGGTGGAAGGGCATGGTCGCTAAGTAGTGCCACAGTTCATTCATGCTGACAATCAGCCCCATCCAAGAAGAACAAGAACAACACAATTAGCTATTTATAAATAGTCACCAACGACATTGCATGATCTGCATAGATAAATGGCACTAGCGCAATGGCCAAAAAGTTAAATTATTTTAACATATGATAGATCGTTGGCCAACGTCTGAAACATTTTGTATAGAGAAAAACGAAGCAACATCTTTTTTCTTACACGGCATATACTCAATGAATAACCACCGCTATGTTAATTGTCAAATTATAATAGCAATAATCATTAGCAAGGGACAAAAAGGATAAATATAACAGAGGGCATATTACGGAAAACGTAGGTACATAATAAACACTCATATGTAAAAACCAATAATGCCATTTACAGTGCCAATGGATAGCAGTATTAAAACAATACAACGGTATACTGCCCCCTCTCCTGTACGAGCATGCCTAACAAAGCATTATGGTGTGCTAAACAACCTTCAGGTCGAAGACAGCTTTCCTTTACTTAAGCCTACATTATTAATGTAATTTCCAAGAGCTTCTTCTCCTTTTTACTGCGTAACGTGACATGTTTCGCTTCTCTGAAGGCTCTCCTTTTACTGATCACGAGGAATGAATGATGTTTTCCCGGCGTGACTCACAGAACATGTATTTTGAGGTGTCCAACCTTATTTGTGATTCTATTTTTCTGCACAACAGTTCGATTACTGACGTGCCGTCACGAACTCTTGTGGGCAATGATCTACAGCAGGACTTTACTGACTGGTCCTATTCGATATTTTTAGTACTTATTGAGTCAGTTCCTGGATGTCACTGTCCTAAAGCAGTACTTCTCAAGAACACTCGAAGAAATCACAACAAGTATATCGTATTAATATGTAATTTAATTATCAATTCCTCTAACAATGGTTACACAGAGAAGCACTGAATGATTATAATTAAACTGACGGTGTTCCGAGTGCCGTAGTGCGTGCTGTATACATCGCATGACGCTGAAACAGCGTAGATATGTTTATTAATCGGTGCACTCACGATCCTGGAAAAAATAATAATTCCACTTTCTGCCACAAGGTGAAAATATAACGCTGTACTAGTCAGAATGTGTTTCCTGTCTTGACGTTAGTATGCTGTTTGTCCTTCGGCAACGCATGTTGATTTCTTTTGTGGTGACTATTGATGTAAGGGGTTAAGGAGATTGAAGTTTTCCGTACGAAACACAATGACTATTGAGATGAAAGATCGTGCTCTGCTGGTAAAGTTGTTTGATCAGAACGATAGTAATAGCAGCGCTGCATCGCGGCAGCATCGCCGAAGAGGCCCCATGTCAATAAATGGGCTCATGAACATGATCAAGAAATATGAATAAACATATGAATTAGGTGGTGCAGCAGGGAGACGGAGGCAGAAAGTAAAGGAAGACCAGATCCAGGATGAGCAGAGATACCGTACGAAAACGACAGGTAGAGAGATCTAAATGTTAAGAGTGTAGTAGTAGAAAAAAATAAAGACAAGGAAAAATAGTTTTATAGATAATGTAAACTTAATTCATATTCAGAACTGAAGAAAGGGATAAAAAAGTTCATGTACTTGTAATTCTATGTGTAGTGGTTCATTATTGTAATCAGTAAAGTAGACTATGATAAATAAATAAATAAAAATAATAGAAGGAAATCATATGGGACAGCATCTGTCTATTTTGCTTTTTTCAGCTAATTATGATCCGTAAGCACTTCACAATGACATTCGAATCAGTTTCCCACCTAAATACGTTTCCACGCCACACGAATTTATAATGTAACACAAAGCTAATTCGAAACAATCACGCACATGCTCTTACACTGCTACAATGTAGGCACCAATATTGCGTGACAGTCATGTTCAAATATGAGCCGTCCGTTGTAGGTTCAACCATTTTACAACTTTATTAGTCTTGTAGTTATTATCGATTCAAATTAAAAAGTTCGATGAACGAGGGAACTAAAGTTTTCACGTAAAAATCGACTTTTAATGTTTCCGAGTGCTGTTAAGAATAAAATAGTAAATCATTTATAATATATAAACCGAGCTACCTGTAACTCAGTGTGTAGTGTTCTAGTTTCATCATTCCAAGTTGCTGATCAGATACTCGCTAATGTAGATTTGTATTTTGTTTTATTCAATTTTTTTTATTTATATCAAACTGAAATCTGAATTCACAAATATTGGAACATAGTTATTAATAAAAACACTAATTTTATTTTTAAGTTTAAACCAAAAAAAACACGAGTATTCATATTAAATTAAGTTTGATAGAATCATCAAGAGATGTGTTACTGATAAAAGAGAGAAAACTGCACATATCAGTACAACTGTTCAATCCCCAAAAAAAATCAAAAAGAATGTTACTTTCTATTTGATGTTCTGTATTAATGAAACAAACCGATTTACTGCAAATACCTGTATTTCCATGCAATTAGTTATTCAATACAAAAATATATTATTTTATTCAGAAGCTATGATTTAATACGATGATAGATGTATAAGAGTTACTTTATTGTTGATCTTAGTTGGTTGGCAATTGATAATGTCACTGTCGCAAGTAGGGCAGCACTGACAGTTCTGGTTCAAATCGCTGATATCAGCACTTTTGGTGTCAGCGCTCCAGAATCTGCATTGATGTCAGCACATTCTGGTGTCAGTGTTCCCAGAGTTAAGGCAACTGTCCTCTCCCCTTCTCATTATAAAAGTCCAACTGTCTCACATTCGAGCTCTGTACATCATAATTAAATGATCAGCATGAATTGTCATCAATACAGAGCAGCCATTGCATACATCCAGAATAGAAAGCAGAAGAAGACTGTTAGATTTGAAAGTAAGTATTTGTCTATCAATTATTTATAATAATATCATAATTATTCATTTATAAATATATTCCTTTACACTTACATTTTGGTGTTTATTTTATTTACAGAAGCAAGATGTTCCTTATCCAGTACTAACAGAACTGCAGGTATTGTCTGTGCTATCACAGCAACATTATCAGTTCAGAAGTGGTCTTCCTGATTTATCAAACCTGCTGTTCAATTGCTCTGTACCACCACAACAGCAGCAGAAGCAGCTGCTGCCACTGCTGGAGCACTCCTAATCTCTCTGAGCCTCGGTTAAGTGCCAACAGAATTCTGCTATTCACCAATACATGTAATGTGATTGTTAGTTGATCTAATCGTGTGAATGCTGACCTAGAACTGATGTGACTTTGATGTAATAAATAAAGTAGAAGTTGTTCAAGTGTCAGGACTATAGTGCAGTATTTATAGTACAAATGGAGCAATTTGTGCAACATGAAGAATTACAAGGGAAGAAGATGATAACCCATCCCATAAACCTATTAACAACGATATATTTGGGAGGAAGGTTTCAGTAGTGGATATTTATGAAGAAGCTGTGCTTAAATGAACCTCAGGGGCATGTGGATTTACATAAAACATTCAAGTGTCATGAATCTAGATGATATGTACTGGATGTTACTGATTGCTATAGATGGGCTGAACCACTTTCAGGGGTGCATACTATGATTTTGTAAACTATTTGTGTGAAAGTAGTGTAAATATGCAGCAATCAGAACTGTGTATAAACGTGCTTGTATTCAGCCACTGCAAAAGTGTGCATGTGTAGATCCTGTAAGTATCAAGTCCATAGAAGCTGCACTCAAGGGTGATGTATGTTGTGTGTGCAGGTTTCAACGCCTTACAGGATGAATTTAAAGTATATAGAAGGCCATTATCCGCTAAATATTGCAGAAATTAATGATTGTAACAGTGTATATATGTAAATGAAACAAAATACTTCTTACAAAGTTGTTCTTATTTCTCCACATCATCCCCTTTCTCAGTATTCAGATGTAAACAAAGAGTAAAGAAAAAGGTGTAGCAACCATGGATTAGTGAGTAAAGGATCTGATTCCTAAACAACTATAAAGTTACTAAGCTCCAAGGGTACACATATTATCACTATTTTCAAGAAACAAATAAAATAATTTATATATACAGGACTCGCTGCGAGGAAGTAGATGAATGGACAGTGGACACTTCAAAGCACGTGACAAGCTGAGAATTAGGGTTGTACAGGAAGTATGTCTGGATGACCAGAGTGGTTAATGCAACCACTCATATTAAGCAGATCTGGGTTCAAGTCCCAGTTTGGCACAAATTTTCAGCTTTCACCATCAGATTACTTTGAAGCCCATTTGTGGCTGGCATTCATTTTTCCTTCCAAAGAAACAATGCATTGTGGAAAAATTATTTATTCTTCCTTTTTTACAACCCTCACAGACCAGCTTAATAGAAGAAGGACAATTTGTCTTGCAATAACAACATAATGTTTATGGCAAGGCTCATACTTAGAAAGAAGCACACACATCTAAACACTTGAGGCAGCCAGTTAAATCTGAGTGAAATATAACATGAAAATGGTGTAAGTTGAGTAGGAACATATAATAGTCAATAACGTTTAAACTACGACATCTTGCTGTAAGTTTCCTATAAATTATTAAAATCACTTTACACACATTTCTATATTTCAGATTGTTATATTATGTTATGTTAACTGGGGTCCTAGAAACGATGGAGAGGCTCCATCCCCACTGCAGCCGCAGTGGTCCACAACCCCACAACTACTACTGCAGACCACTTCACCCCTCCGCCGCCCCACACCAAACCCAGGGTTATTGTGGGGTTTAGCCCCCAGTGGACCCCCCAGGGAACATCTCACACCACACGAATGTATCCCCTATGTTTGCGTGGTAGAGTAATGGTGGTGTACACGCACGTGGTCTAGGGGTAGCGTCTTTGATTCATAATCAAAACGTTTTCGGTCCCGGGTTCGATCCCCACCACTGCCTAAATTTTGATAAACAATCAGCATTGGCGGCCGAAGACTTCCGGCATAAGAAGTCAGCCTCATTCTGCCAACGGCCTTGTCAAAGAGGGCAGAGGAGCAGATAGAGGTTCAGGGCACTCTCTTGTCCTAGGGGTGGGAAATTGCCCCTAAAGGCGGAAGAATCAGCAATGATCAACGACATGAGGATGCAGAAGGCAATGGAAACCACTGCATTAAAGACACGTAACATGTATCCACGAGACATGTGGCCTGTAATTGAAGAAGTGTCATGATGATCTCTCCATTGGCAAAAGATTCCAGAATAGTCCCCCATTCGGATCTCCGGGAGGGGACTGCCAAGGGGGAGGTTACCATGAGAAAAAGATTGAATAATCAGCGAAAGGATAACGTTCTACGAGTCAGGGCGTGGAATGTCAGAAGCTTGAACGTGGTAGGGAAACTAGAAAATCTGAAAAGGGAAATGCAAAGGCTCAATCTAGATATAGTAGGGGTCAGTGAAGTGAAGTGGAAGGAAGACAAGGATTTCTGGTCAGATGAGTATCGGGTATTATCAACAGCAGCAGAAAATGGTATAACAGGTGTAGGATTCGTTATGAATAGGAAGGTAGGGCAGAGGGTGTGTTACTGTGAACAGTTGAGTGACTGGGTTGTTCTAATCAGAATCGACAGCAGACCAACACCGACAACGATAGTTCAGGTAAACATGCCGACGTCGCAAGCTGAAGATGAACAGATAGAGAAAGTGTATGAGGATATTGAAAGGGTAATGCAGTATGTAAAGGGGGACGAAAACCTAATAGTCATGGGCGACTGGAATGCAGTTGTAGGGGAAAGAGTAGAAGAAAAGGTTACAGGAGAATATGGACTTGGGAAAAGGAAGGAAAGAGGAGAAAGACTAATTGAGTTCTGTAACAAGTTTCAGCTAGTAATAGCGAATACCCTGTTCAAGAATCACAAGAGGAGGAGGTATACTTGGAAAAGGCCGGGAGATACGGGAAGATTTCAATTAGATTACATCATTGTCAGACAGAGATTCCGGAATCAGATACTGGATTGTAAGGCGTACCCAGGAGCAGATATAGACTCAGATCACAATATAGTAGTGACGAAGAGTAGGCTGAAGTTAAAGACATTAGTCAGGAAGAATCAATACGCAAAGAAGTGGGATACGGAAGTACTAAGGAATGACGAGATACATTTGAAGTTCTCTAACGCTGTAGATACAGCAATAAGGAATAGCGCAGTAGGCAGTACAGTTGAAGAGGAATGGACATCTCTAAAAAGGGCCATCACAGAAATTGGGAAGGGAAACATAGGTACAAAGAAGGTAGCTGCGAAGAAACCATGGGTAACAGAAGAAATACTTCAGTTGATTGATGAAAGGAGGAAGTACAAACATGTTCCGGGAAAATCAGGAATACAGAAATACAAGTCGCTGAGGAATGAAATCAATAGGAAGTGCAGGGAAGCTAAGACGAAATGGCTGCAGGAAAAATGTGAAGACATCGAAAAAGATATGGTTGTCGGAAGGACAGACTCAGCATACAGGAAAGTCAAAACAATCATTGGTGACATTAAAAGCAACGGTGGTAACATTAAGAGTGCAACGGGAATTCCACTGTTAAATGCAGAGGAGAGAGCAGATAGGTGGAAAGAATACATTGAAAGCCTCTCTGAGGGTGAAGATTTGTCTGATGTGATAGAAGAAGAAACAGGAGTCGATTTAGAAGAGATGGGGGATCCAGTATTAGAATCGGAATTTAAAAGAGCCTTGGAGGACTTACGGTCAAATAAGGCAGAAGGGATAGATAACATTCCACCAGAATTTCTAAAATCATTGGGGGAAGTGGCAACAAAACGACTATTCACGTTGGTGTGTAGAATATATGAGTCTGGCGATATACCATCTGACTTTCGGAAAAGCATCATCCACACAATTCCGAAGACGGCAAGAGCTGACAAGTGCGAGAATTATCGCACAATCAGCTTAACAGCTCATGCATCGAAGCTGCTTACAAGAATAATATACAGAAGAATGGAAAAGAAAATTGAGAATGCGCTAGGTGACGATCAGTTTGGCTTTAGGGAAATTAAAGGGACGAGAGGGGCAATTCTGACGTTACAGCTAATAATGGAAGCAAGGCTAAAGAAAAATCAAGACACTTTCATAGGATTTGTCGACCTGGAAAAAGCGTTCGACAATATAAAATGGTGCAAGCTGTTCGAGATTCTGAAAAAAGTAGGGGTAAGCTATAGGGAGAGACGGGTCATACACAA